>NC_083767.1:1654700-1657200 GCF_963514075.1 Conger conger
TGCTGTGCAAAAATGTGGGCACCTCTAGTCAAAAAGCCTTTTACAATTCATATGTAAGTGCACAGAAGTTAACCTGACTTCTAAATGGTACAGTTAAGTGTTAACAAGACACAGTTCTTCACACTTTAAAGCAAGATTACTTTTTATTTTAAAAAAGGAAAAAGGCCCTTTGCTAAAGTTTGGGAACCCTATCAGTGAGTACTTTGTAACTCCTCCTCGGGCAAATATAACAGCTTGTAAACACTTCCTGTAGCCAGCTAAGAGTGCTAAGAGTTAATTCTTGCTTTTGGAATTTTCCCCCATTCTTCCTGGCAGAATCATGAAACACGGGACGTGATGGTAAACTGTCATTGTGCCAATGGATGGTATTCACATGAGGTTTGCCTTGATGTTGAGAGTGGCGTGGGAGCTGTATCTCAGACTTGGGAAGGATGTAAATTTCGGGACACATCATCAGTAGTGTACCTTTGAATCAGGGGGTGTTTCGGCCTTTCAACACAAGACACCATCATCAAAGGTGGCCAGCTACCCCCATGCCCAATCATGAGAATTGCCTGGTTGTTTAAATGGCGCAGCCCACGGGACTATGCAAGGCAGGGGGCGTCCTCTTCCCTGAGTCAAGCCTAAAGCTGACCGCATACCTTGTTCACCCTCCTCCTGGAGGGTTCTGACCTGGGTTCTCAAGTGGGGGGTGGGGTGGGGGGGATTAGTGAGCAGGTTATGTTGGTGTTCTTTGAGCCCAGCAAGGGTCCTTCCGCTTGATCCATATCCACTGGCTGCTTCTTTCGGCCGCTTCAGAGACTGATCTAATTGTCTGTCACAGAGCCTGTCCATGGATTCCAAGGTCTTTCAGCAGCCTGATGGTGGAAAAAGCCACAAAACCTCTGCATCTCACTTCAACCGGATAGACTTTCGCATTCCATCCTCGTTGTTGAGCGTCCGCTGCCAGTTCTGCCTATGAGTGCAGTTTCTTGCGCTCATAGGCCTCTTGGGTTGAGTTCTCCCATGGGACTGTGAGCTCTGTGATGTAAACAGACTTCAGTGAAGGGGACCAGAGTACCAAGTCTGGCCTACGGGTGGTGGCTGCAATCTCAGGTGGAAAGATCAGTTGTTGGCCAATATCGACTAGCATCTTCCAATCCCGGGCCATGGCTAGCTGTCCAGCTTCTGGTTTGGTAGGGGGATGGTTGGGCTTTTTCTGTCCCTCTCGGATGAATGATGGTACCGTGATGGAATTGCTTGCTCTCAGGGGCAAGGAGTTGGTGGTATTCCTCTTGCTCTCAAGAGCTGCTGCCAGACTCTTAAGGACCTGGTTGTGCCTCCAGGTGTAGCGGCCTTGTGTGAGGCTGGTCTTACAACCGGTCAAGATGTGTTTGAGAGTCGCTGGAGTTGGGCAGAGAGCACAGGTTGGGTCCTCGCCATACCACTGGTGGAGGTTTTTTGGAGATGGGAGCACACAGGTAGTTCTGATGATGAAGCTGATGTTGCTTGCCTCCATTTCCCAGAGCTCCCTCCAGCTGAGCTTTCTCCTCTCCAGGCCTTCCCACCTCATTCATTGTCCCTGCTTGGCAAGAGAGATGGCCTTCGCGCTTCTTTCAGCCTCCTCCCGACGGCGCACCTCCTCGACCACCATTTTCCTCCTCTCTGATGTTGAGGCCTTACGCCAAGTTGGTTTACTTGCTGCAAGGCCAAAGCCTCCTCTTCCCAGCTGGACATGCCCCACGATGTCGTTGTGCCTCAGGGCTGACGTAGCATGCTGCACCGCATCGGATGGTGTCCATTTCCGTCCAGTTAACAGGGGTGGTGCAGCATTGCTGATGGTCTGGTCTCTGGAGTCTTACTTTAGAGCACTTGTACTCTTCGGTGAGGCTTGTGAATGGCAGTTCAAGGACCCCTTTGCCGTAGAGACTGATGTTAGTCAGACAGCATGGAACCCCAAGCCATTTCTTCATGTAAGAAGTCATGATTCGCTCCATCTTCTCCACAGTTGTTATTGGGACCTCGTAGATAGTGAGTGGCCACATTACCTGAGGGAGAAGTCCAAATTGCAGGCACCAGAGCTTGAGCTTCCCTGACAGTAGGGTCTTGTTGATGTTTTCCAGACTGTTGGTGATGTCCTGCCTTAGTTGCTGCACTTGGTCTTTGTCCCTGAGGCTTCCGTTATACCATCTGCCCAGGCTTTTGACAGGTTGCTCAGACACCGTTGGTATTGGGTCGTCACCAATGCAGAACTTCACGTTTTTAAGCTCTCCCTTGACTATTGAGATGCTTCGTGACTTGTTCGGCTTGATTTTCTGAACACCACCAGCTCAGAAATATTTTCAGCCCCCTTGGATGTACGGCATGTTTGGGATCTCTCCTATTTTCAATAGTCAAGTCTGGGGCCTGTGGTGACAATTCCAAACCTCCAACTGCCTTTCCTGGAGGTACTTCATAGTTCATTTTGAGGTATACTTTCAATTATTGTCTTGCTGGAATACCAAAACTCTCTTCAACTTCA
>NC_083767.1:1662200-1672200 GCF_963514075.1 Conger conger
AAACTCTTTATTATTGCTGTTTATCGCCCCCTGGGTCCTCTGGGGAGATTCTTGGATGAGATGGACATCCTCCTTAGCTCCTCACCAGTCAATGGTACTCCCCTGATTCCTGGGTGAATTCAACCTCAACTCAGAGTCCACCCAGTCTACCTTTCTCTCCCTCCTTTCTTCTTTTGACCTTACCCTCATGCTTTCCCCTCCCACCCACAAAGCAGGCAACCTTCTTGACCTGATCTTCACAAGGAGCTGCACAACAACCAACCTCTCTGTAACACCACTCCATATATCTGACCACTCCTTCATCGCTTTTTCTCTTCCACTCTCCTCTAACACCCATCCATCTCTCCCACCATCCACTGTCACCTGTCGGCGGAACCTACACCACCTGTCTACCTCCACCCTCTCGTCTACAATCCTCTCCTCCCTACCATCCGTGGAGTCTTTCTCTCGACTGTCTCCCGACGATGCTGCTACAACCCTCATGTCCTCCCTCACATCTTCCTTTGACTCTCTGTGTCCTCTCACCACCAAATTAGCCCGGGCCCCCCCCCCCAGTCCTTGGCTTTCTGATGCTCTACGAGCTGTCCGAACCAAACTGCGGGCAGCTGAGAGAAAATGGAAAAGGTCCAGTCTCCCCAGTGATATAGCTTCCTTCCATGCCCTCCTATCATCTTTCTATTTCTCTGTCTCTCTAGCTAAATCTTCCTTCTTTCACTCTAAAATTAATGCAGCTGCCTCTAATCCCCGCAAACTGTTTTCAACCTTCTCCTCTCTTCTTACCCCCCAACCCCCTCATCACTCACACCTGATGACTATATCTCCTTTGAAAAGAAGGTAGATGCCATTCACAATTCCTTCTTGTGGAAGAACCTATGCACTTGTAAATCGCTTTGGATTAAAAGCGCCTGCCAAATGACTAAAATGTAATGTAAATGTAAGATCCAGCCCCCCTGTCCCTGTTCTTATCCCCAATCACCATTATTCCTCACTCAACAGCCGATTTCAGAGAGGATCATGGGGGATCTGTTTCAGCTGGAATTATCCACCCCACGCCAAACTGCATCATCAGAGTACAACATCGTAAGACCTACTAACAAATATCCCATAAAAAACCACAGCCTCCACCTCACCAGTGTATGCGATATTTCCATAATGCAATCTGCGGCCTGATCATCACTATGGGCTTTGACCACTCAGTGTGCAAAACCAACATCTCTATCTGTCTCTCTCTCTCTCTATACTTCCCCTCTTTCTCTCACATCATACCTCAAATATTATTATATTTTTCAAATACTTCAGATTAAAATGTGAACAGGCCTGTAGCCTACTGGCTAAATTACACGACTGGGACTTGGAAGGCCCAATAAGATATACAGCTGTTAGGCCTTGACCAAGGCCCTTAACCCTGCATTTCTCCAGGGGGTAAATGGTAAATGGTTGGCATTTATATAACACCTTTATCCAAAGCAATGTACAATTGATGCTTCTCATTCACCCATTCACCCATTCACCCATTCATACATTCACCCATTCATACACACACTCACACACCGATGGCGATTGGCTGGCACCAATCAGCTCGTCAGGAGCATTTGGGGGTTAGGTGTCTTGCTCAGGGACACTTTGACACACCCAGGGCGGAATCAAACCCGCAACCCGCCGACTGCCAGACAACTACTCTGACTGCAATGTAGCCCCTGTCACTTGCTTAGTCTAATCAACTGTAGCCGCTTTGAATAACAACATCCAATTAATAACAAATTCTTACTATATTCAAAATGCTATATCTGCATGCTAAGGAGCTTGGAACAAACAGGGTTTCTCTCGTACCTGGTCATATTCCGAGGCTCCCGGATAGAGAGGCCAGCCCAGGAACAGCTCCGCCATCACGCAGCCCAGGGACCACACGTCGATGGCTTCACAGAACGGCAGGCCCAGGATTATCTCAGGAGCTCTGGGGGCAGAGGTCACAGGTCAGAGGTCATTACACACCTGATATCATGAACCAAAGCAAACATACACCTGACAGAGAAACCGACAAATAAGAAAAAACACCATATTTCCATCATTAAATACCACTAAACATGACAGACCCTTTATATAGCCATGGGTGGGTTTTTTTTCTTTTTTAATTCAGGCCAATTTCCTCTGACTTTCCTGAACACTTTTCCATAGCTCATCAGGACAGAAATACTTCCAAGGATATTTAAGGAGCCCTAGGGGAGCCCAACTCTGAGCACAAAAACATTTTTGAAAGACATTGAAAATGTATTTTCAGTTCTGGAAAGTTGTTTGAGTTTGACAGGGGGCTCAGCCCTCCGCAGACCGCGGGGAGGGAGAGAGAGCGGAACGAATGAAAGAAAACCTGAGAGTGAGGAATAAAATGGTCATCTGAAAGATGCACTGCAGTGAGAACCGGTCATATATATGGCAGGGGATAATGTCACAGAAAAACTGCAGTATATGCTACTCACTTCTTAATTTATTAATTATGGTAGCTCCTGAAATACCGAAATACACAAACATTTTTTAGACAACTGAGACTCAAGGCAAGGAACAAGACTATTCAAGTATATTACAATACTATGCTAACGATCGCTATGCCACACACTCTGCTAACGATCGCTACGCCACACACTCCATTAACGATCGCTATGCCACACACTCCATTAACGATCGCTACGCCACACACTCTGCTAACGATCGCTATGCCACACACTCCGTTAATGATCGCTATGCCACACACTCCGTTAACGATCGCTATGCCACACACTCCGTTAATGATCGCTACGCCACACACTCCGTTAATGATCGCTACGCCACACACTCCGTTAACGATCGCTATGCCACACACTCCGTTAACGATCGCTACGCCACACACTCCGTTAACGATCGCTACGCCACACACTCCGTTAATGATCGCTATGCCACACACTCCGTTAACGATCGCTATGCCACACACTCCGTTAACGATCGCTACGCCACACACTCCGTTAATGATCGCTATGCCACACACTCCGTTAACGATCGCTATGCCACACACTCCGTTAACGATCGCTACGCCACACACTCTGCTAACGATCGCTACGCCACACACTCTGCTAACGATCGCTACGCCACACACTCCGCTAACGATCGCTATGCCACGCACACTGCTAACGATCGCTATGCCACACACTCCGTTAACGATCGCTACGCCACACACTCTGCTAACGATCGCTACGCCACACACTTCGCTAACGATCGCTATGCCACACACTCCGTTAACGATCGCTACGCCACACACTCCGCTAACGATCGCTATGCCACACACTCTGCTAACAATCGCTATGCCACACACTCCATTAACGATCGCTATACCACACACTCCGCTAACGATCGCTACGCCACACACTCTGCTAACGATTGCTATGCCACACACTCCATTAACGATCGCTACGCCACACACTCTGCTAACGATTACTATGCCACACATTCCACTAACGATAACTATGCTAATGTAGCAGTAGGAGTGAGAGGGGGTTTAGGTAAGTAAGAAAGGGTTAGGTAAGTAAGAAATCTTTATTTCCCAAGTTGTCCCATATTAGTTTGCACTGGCCATTCAGAGTACTGAAGCCTTTAATTAGAAAGAATTTGGTCCCTCTTGTGTTGGTGTTTTATGTGCGTTTGTTCAGTCCTCTTGGAAATAGAGTGCTAAGTTTGAGAATCCAGTGTTTCTCTAACCTGCGTCTCTCCTCCACTGTCCAGTTATTATTTGTTTGAAGGTTCAATATTTCTAGTGCCTCAAGTCCATGGTGAAGGAAATGAGCCACCAGGTGTGTGTTGGGCTAGGCTAGGAGGGTTAGAGCTATGGTTAGGGTAAGGGTTGGGTTAGGGGAGTTAGGGTTATGGTTAGAGTTAGGGGTGGGTTAGGAGAGTTAGGATTATGGTTAGGGTTGGTTAGGAGAGTTAGGGTTAGGGTTAGGGTTGGTTAGGAGAGTTAGGGTTAGGGTTGGGGCCACACAACCTGAGCATGCACCACACACCACGACACCAGTCCCTCTGCATTAATACATTACATTACATTACACTCACACACACACACACACACACACACACACACACACACACACACACACACACTCACACGCACACTCTACATATTACATTATATTATTGGCACTTGGCAGATGCTCTTATCCAGAGCGACATACAGTTGATTACACTAAGCAGGAGACAATCCTCCCCTGGCGCAATGCAGGGTTAAGGGCCTTGCTCAAGGGCCCAATGGCTGTGCGGCTGTGCTTGTTGTGGCTACACTGGGGTTAGGGTTAGGGTTAGTCATGTACCTTAACCACTATGCTACAGGCCGCCCATTAGCACTAATGGCTAGACTAATGGAGCCTCCACTCAAACCCACTTACTGACCCAAAAGACACTGAAGCATTTTGGACACAGAGTCCTTTGTTAGAGAAAGAGCAGCCAATGACACACAGACAGCTTTTTTGAGGCCTTTACACATGCATGTGTATGTTGTGGTGCCTCGGGGTGGATCCGGAGGTGCCGAGGGTGGGCACAGCTAGAAACCAACACAGGAGATCGCAGATGTCAGAAAAAATATTTCTTTTTATTTTTTTCTGTGGTTTTTTTTCCGGGGTATCGGGGATAGCGCCCCCCCCCTCAGGGCAAGGGTAGGGGAAAACGGGAGAAATAAAAGGGGCCGTTCAGGCAAAAAATAAACGAAGGTTCTTCCCAGACCGGGGTATTTTCCAGGGCTTCCTCCCTCCTCCCCTCTTCGGCCGCATCAGGGCTGGCGGGAAACACAAAGACGGGGTAAATAGGAAGGGATTCTCTCTGGCTCACGTGACCGGCGTCCGTTCCAGGTCTTTGGTGTGGCCGTCCGTAAAGGTGGGGTCTCCTTCAGGGTCAGTATGGCAGGGCGTTGCAGGTCCTTCCACTCTCTGCTTTCCACGCTCTCACACGCTCAGGAATGGCACCGACTGACCCTGGCTGCAGCCTCGACCGCGCCTTAAATCCCCTTCCCTGCTCATTAGGAAAAGAGGCTGCAGCTGAATCAGTGATTTTCCACTCTGCTCACCCACGTGTGCTGTCCGGGGTCCTGGACTGCAGGTAGAGGGATCTCTCTCCAAGGTGCTGATCTCCTGACCACCTCTTTAGGCAGATATACTCCTTCGCACACCTCTCCCAATGCGTGACGTCTGCGCGGTCGACCTGCACGTGCCCCTCCAGGGTTCTCCACCCACGTGGCGCAACATGCAGTAGCAGGGGTGCCACATACCCCCCCCCCTCAGCTCCAAGCCCCGGGCGGGAGCGTCTGCCCCTAGGCCATCCTCCTTCCTGGATAGCGCATCAGCATTCTGGTTCAGCTTTCCAGCACGATGTTCCACCTTGAACCGGTAGGGCTGCAACTCTAAAAACCAGCGGGTTACTCGGGCGTTGCTGTCTCGGTTAAGGTACATCCATTTGAGGGGAGCATGATCGGTCACCAACAGAAACTCACGGTCGAGTAGGTAATATCTTAATTTACCTACCGCCCATTTGATGGCAAGGCATTCCTTCTCGACCGTGGCATAATTCCTTTCATGGCTGAGGAGTTTTCTGCTGATGTATGTCACTGGATGCTCCACTCCGCTCCCAGGCCCACTTCCGATGCGTCGGTCTGCAGCACGAAGGGTTTCTGGAAGTTGGGAGTTATTAGTACTGGTTCCTCACCTAGAGCGGCCCGTAAGTCCTGGAAGGCTGCAGCGGCGAGAGGGTTCCATTGGACCCGGTTGGGCTGCTCCTTTTTGGTGAGGTCGTGGAGGGGGGCTGCTCGTGCTGCAAACTCTGGAATTAACTGCCGATAGTAACCCACCAGACCCAGGAACATTCTCACCTGTTTCTTCGTGGCCGGTTGGGGCCAGGTGGCAATGCTGTCGACCTTGTTCGACTGAGGCTTCACCCGCCCCCTCCCGACTGTGTGGCGAAGATAGGCGGCTTCCTTCAATCCGAGCCGGCACTTTGCAGGGTTAGCCGTCAGCCCGGCCTCCCTCAGGGACATCAGCACCGCTTCGACTTTGTCGACATGGCTGTCCCAGTCGGTGCTGTGGATGACGATGTCATCCAGGTAGGCTGCCGCATACCTCTGGTGGGGCCGCAACACCTGGTCCATCAACCTCTGGAACGTGGCTGGGGCTCCATGTACGCCGAAGGGGAGGACTGTGTATTGGTAGAGGCCCATCGGGGTCGCGAAGGCCGTCTTCTCCCTGGCACAGGGTGTTAGGGGAACTTGCCAATATCCCCTCGTCAGGTCCAGGGTGCTGATGAATCGTCCCAGCCGCTCAATTAGTTCGTCCACTCTCGGCATGGGGTACGCATCACATAGGGAGACATCGTTCAGCCGGCGGAAGTCATTGCAGAACCGCCAGGTCCCATCCGGCTTGGGGACTAGCACCACGGGACTGGACCAGGCACTGCGGCTTTCCTCAATAACCCCGAGATCGAGCATTCTCTTCACCTCCTCCTGTATGGCGTGTCGGCGAGCTTCTGGGATTCGGTAGGGTCGTAATTTTACCGTCTTCCCAGGTTCAGTGCTGATGTCATGGGTGATTAGGTGGGTGCGGCCGGGCATAGTCGAGAAGATATCCCGGTTCTGATTCACCAGCTCACGTAGCGCTTGCTGCTGGCGGGAGCTCAGCTGCTCTCCAATACTCACGTCAGGGGTGGGTGGGGGCACCCACTGGGCAGCGAGGACTGGGGTCGGAGCTGGGGGTGGCTCATGCCACCTCTTCATCAGGTTGACGTGGTAGATTTGGAGGCGGTGTCGTCGTCCCGGCTGTCTCACCCGGTAGTTTACAGGTCCGGTGCGTTCCACGACCTCATACGGCCCATGCCATCGGGCCAGAAATTTACATTCACTGGTGGGGACTAGAATCATCACCTTGTCTCCCGGGGCGAATTCTCTCACCTGTGCTCCCCGGTTATACAGCCTGGCTTGCTCCCGTTGTGCCCGTTCCATGTGAGCCCTCATCATGGGCCAGATCTGGGCCATCCGCCGGTCCATCTGCTCCACATGCTCGATCAGGCTGCGGGTTCGGGACGGTTGCTGTTCCCAAGCCTCCTTCGCCAGGTCTAGTAACCCCCGGGGTCGTCTGCCATACAACAGTTCAAAAGGGGCGAAGCCGGTCGTGCTCTGGGGCACCTCTCGGACTGAAAAGAGAAGATAGGGTAAGAGCTGGTCCCAGTCCTTACCGTCCGTTTCAATCATCTTCCTCAGCATGGCTTTGAGGGTCTCATTGAATCTCTCCACGAGTCCGTCAGTTTGGGGGTGGTAGACGGAGGTTCTTAGTTGGGTTACTTGTAGCAGCCGGCACATCTCCTTTAGGACCCCTGACATGAAGCATGATCCTTGGTCTGTCAGGAGTTCCTCCGCTATTCCGACCCTGCTAAAAAGCAGGAACAACTCCCTGGCAACTGTCTTTCCGGTCGCGGTCCTGAGCGGGACGGCTTCTGGGTAGCGGGTTGCATAATCGAGAATCACGAGGATGTACCGATGTCCCCGGCTGGACTTTGGTAAGGGCCCCACGATGTCCATCGCAATCCTTCTGAAGGGAACATCAATGACCGGCAGGGGTATTAGTGGGTTCCGAAGGGTTACCTTAGGGCAGTGGAGTTGGCACACGGCACAGTGTCGGCAGTAGTCTTCCACAGCCTTTTTCACCCCAGGCCAATAGAACCTTGCCAGGATCCTCTCGTAGGTCTTCTCCATCCCCAGATGGGCTCCCAGCAGGTGAGTATGACCTAGGTAGAGGACTCGGGGCACAAACGTTTGAGGGACCAGCAGCTGTTCAACTTCCTCCCCCTGTGGGTTACAGACTCGATATAGCAGGTCTTGTTTTACCCTGAAGAAGGGATACGATGGTGTACTCACCGGCCCTTGGGGTACCCCGTTAATGTCTCGGGCATCTCTCCAGGCTTGAGCGAACTTGGGCTCGTGTAGTTGGGCAGTGCCAAAGCGTGTGGGTGCTTCGGCCTCCTCGCTCACCTCTTGGGGGCCCTCCGAGAAGGCTAGACGGACTTCTCTCTCCGGGGCCAGGGCCTCCCCAAGCTCTTTCTCGGACGCAGTGACGGTTCCACTGGTGGCCGGGGCGCTTGGTTGGCGTTCCGTCTCTGGTGGCAGGGCCTCTCCTTCACTGTCCCCAGACATCGCGGCCCAGACTGGTAGGGCGGTCTGGCGGGCAGCCCGTCGGGGCCGTCGTGGCCTCGTCTCCCTCAGAGGCCGGGGCCCCTCCTCCCAATAAGTCTGGAACAACGGGTAGTCTCTTCCCATTAGTACAGGTACGGGTAAATTTGGTACAACCCCCGCTCTTACCGTGTGCGTCCCCCGTGAGGTGATTAGGTCCACGCACACCGTGGGGTATTTCCGGGTGTCTCCATGGATACACTCCACGGCCACCTCTTCACCCCTCTGTTCTCCAGCAAAGTCTGGTCGCAGCAGGGTGATGGCGCTGCCCGAGTCGAGCACTGCTTCAGTGTCCTGGCCCCCCCCGGGAATCTTGAGGCTTCCGTACTCTGGTGCGCCCAGCAGGTAGTCAGGTACAGGCAGGGGTGCGGTGGGCTGCTCCCACCACTGGCGGTGGGCATGGACACCTCCTTCCCAGGGCAGCTCCTGGCCAGATGCCCCTCCTCTCCGCAGTTGTAACATCTCCACTCGGGCCGTGGTCTCCCCGCGTCGGGTCTGCCCCGGCGATTTGGGTCAGGGCGGTCTGGTGGGTGCTTCACAGGCTGTGGGCCCCTGGTTGGGCGGCTCTGGGGTTCAGTACGTTCGGATTGGAGCATCTTCTGGGTTACCTGGTGGTTTTCGAGGAGGCCTAGGAGTAGTTCTACAGAGGCGGGGCCCATCTGTGCCACGTACCGTTTGGCGTCCTTCGGTAGGGCGCGGGTGCATCGGTCCAACACCACCCTCTCCAACAGGGGTGGCCCATCTTCCTCGGCCAGCCAGCTCCTGGTCAGGCGGGTCAGGGCGGCGACTTGGGACCGGGCAGGCTGGGAGGCGTCATATGACCAGTCGTGGTATCTTTGGGGTCGTGCGGGTAGGCTGAACCTATATCGGGCTAGGATGGCTCTCCTCAACTTGAGGTAGTCGGTGGCATCAGCCACGGCCATATCTCGATAGGCCTGTTGGGCCTCCCCTGTCAGGAAGGGGGCTAGTATGGCCGCCCAGTCTGCCTGTGGCCATTCTTCACGGTGAGCCGCACGCTCAAACACCTGGAGGTACGCCTCAACATCATCATCGGCTGTCATCTTCGTCAACGCATCTCGGGGGGTTCGTCTCGATCCGTCACGTGGAGCTAGGCGACAGAGTTCGACCACCGCTTCCTGCAGGGCCCGCTGGGACCTCGCCAGCTCGGTGATGACCGCTTCCAGCCTCCCTCGGGCGCCCTCCTCTGCTTCCGCGTCTTGCATCTCAGCGAGGGTAGGGGCAGTCAGTCGTCTCCTTCTTCGCTCTTCGCCAGGGGGTGTGGCTTCCATTCCCTCTGAGTTCTCACCCGTGTTGGTTCTGCGGCCCAGGTCAGCTTCCACAGCGTGGCATCAGTTTGCCCGCATTCTCCACCATATGTGGTGCCTCGGGGTGGATCCGGAGGTGCCGAGGGTGGGCACAGCTAGAAACCAACACAGGAGATCGCAGATGTCAGAAAAAATATTTCTTTTTATTTTTTTCTGTGGTTTTTTTTCCGGGGTATCGGGGATAGCGCCCCCCCCCCCCCCCCTCAGGGCAAGGGTAGGGGAAAACGGGAGAAATAAAAGGGGCCGTTTAGGCAAAAAATAAACGAAGGTTCTTCCCAGACCGGGGTATTTTCCAGGGCTTCCTCCCTCCTCCCCTCTTCGGCCGCGTCAGGGCTGGCGGGAAACACAAAGACAGGCGGTAAATAGGAAGGGATTCTCTCTGGCTCACGTGACCGGCGTCCGTTCCAGGTCTTTGGTGTGGCCGTCCGTAAAGGTGGGGTCTCCTTCAGGGTCA
>NC_083767.1:1677200-1722200 GCF_963514075.1 Conger conger
CCTGGTCCCTGTCCCACCCCAGCCTCCCACATTTCTTTGCACTGTTTTTACACTCCACACCGATTCATTCTTAAAACACTGTCTTTCAGTGACAGTACAGGTTTTTTTTTTTACAAAAGATAAATAAATAGCAGTTCCATCATCCCCTGTGCGAGCGTCTACTCAAGAGCTGACAGTCTAATATGCACATGTAATAACACATGTACACACACACATACACAGTCCCTCCCAGAGCAGTTTGAGCCATTCCAGGTTTTGCTGCCGGTGAATCTCACTCAGGGCTAATAACGCAGCGCTCTGTAACGGACCCTCACTGCAACACCATGTTCACGCGAGTGAAATCACCGTTTCAGGGGCTGTCATAGCGCTTACGCTAAACCCATTCCTGAGACGTTGCGGTCACTCCTGAGAGATCCCGGTCACTCCGGAATGACCAATTAATCAAACCGAAGCCAAAGCCATTTCAGCAACGCCAGAAAATATTAATTTTATCAAAAATATTTTTCTGCCAACTAACACGCAATTAGAGTTTTCGATTTTTCGATTTTTGTTACAATAATATATCAGCCCCCACAGACCGTGACGATCAACGGAAAGTACAAGTTCGGAAACGCTGTTGAATTTGTTAAACATCTGTCCCGTTTCTGATGCTGAAAATAGCACAAAACCACCCTGCTTTTAAATTGAGATTGATAAGACGGCAATTGATGGGTTGGAGACGGGGAAATAAGTCTGTCGATTAGCTCAAACTTTGACCTTCGAAATTGTTTTTTCAGACTACTGTTTAAGATATAGTTTAATCTCAAAAGCAGTGTGTCTGTGCTCGCAGAATAACACGCGCGCGATGTTTCCTCCACGCGCATTCCCATTAGCAAGGGCAGCCGGTCACCACACCTGGCAAGTCGCGTCATTTCGACTCAATTGTGACGTCAGATTTCCAAAAGCTCTTCCTCAACTGCTACACTAAACAGTAGTTTGGGTTGTATTTTGGATTGCTGGGAGACAATATCCTATACCATTTAAAAAAATATTTAACGTTAACACTGGATAACCTTAGCCCCGCCCCCCAATTAAGATAAGTTTTTAGCCTTCACGGAGTCAGCGAGAGGGAATTTCATTCATTTTTTAATCGAATATATCTACAATGTCCATAGCAATGTAGTGTATTAATCACACAAAGGGCGACATTGGCTCAGGCGGTAGGAGCAGTCGTCTGGCAGGGAGGGTTGCCAGTTCGATCCCGCCCTGGGTGTGTTGAGCAAGACACCTAACCCCCTCCTGACGAGCTGGTTGGTGTGTGAGTGTATGAATGGGTGAATGAGAAGCATCAATTGTACAGCGCTTTAGATAAAGGCGTTCTATAAGAACCAACCATTTACCATTCCTAATTTTGCCAACAGAGGGTGCAAAGGACATCAACAGGACAGAGAAACACTGTACCCTGACTATACAGCCCAATTCCAGCAGTCCATACAGTAGGCTATTGAATCGCGTCCCAAGGGGAACGAGAGAGTCAGCGAGAGGGAATATATTTGTAAATCTATTATATCTACAATGTCCATAGCAATATATTGTGTAGCCTAAACTGTGTAATACACTGCATATCGTTAAACAATAAACACTGTTGCGCAGGGTATTTATAGGCTATTTTTAATATACGAACGTTTGATGGTTAATTTAGTCCGCTTCTTTGTTTTGAAACGACATCTAGCCATAGACAGCAGTAGACTTAAAAAACACAAATGCATCAACTTTGCCTTCAATTTGGGTAAATCTTGTAACACCAAATTAACCCGGGCAAATATGATGCCATTAAAAGCTGATGAAGAATTACTCTAACTGTTTAAGGCTGGTTAAGAGACACACGTTCAAGGAACTTCAGCATTTATGCAAGGTAATATGTTTTACCATTAGCATTTTGCTGAAGTATATAAAAAACTGAGGAGGAGCATAATGAAATAAAGCCGAGGCTGTAGGTGAAACAGAAACAGCCGCGTGCTGCAGCGGCATTAACGGTAGGCTACAGCGCTCACGTCCATTCTGAATAAATGATACAGTAGACGAACAAAAATAAATGTTTTTGCATTGCACCATACATTTTATTCCAAATTAAATGCTGAGGGTAAGTGCCAAACGAAATGGGGCTGACGCGACTGTGGACGTCTCGCCTTCATCCACATCTCAACTAAAACGACTTGCGACCATGAAAAGATGGTCCAACAGCCTGGTTTTTCGAAATCTCATTTGCATATGAACAGAAGATTAGTTTTACAGGGGGGTGGCTAACTAGCAACAACTAACCACTTACCAGCTGGCCAGAAAGAGCGAGCTCCGGCCACATCATTTGTCACTAGTCCTGCATTGCACGGACACGTAAAAAGATAAAAACACAGCGGTATAAATAACTCACCCAAGAGCCACAAAACGGCGTGATAAAAACGAATCACAGCAGAATATTGTTTTGCTATTAAACGCACAAAAGTGGATGTGTAAAGCCGTAGGGTCCGGTATCTCACGAGTTTAGATCTATGCGTGCTGTACATGATCACGCATGAGACAGTTGACATGTTTCCAGGGTTACTCTGTACCTTCGTAAACGGGAGCCATCGGTGCGAGGGTTCCTCTCAGTCATGGCAAAAAACGCAGCGAGATTTCAGCTCAGAACTCAGTAAAAATCTGCCATCTTGAGGCACTGACACAGTCGCTGCTTCGCGCATCACCAGCCCGGTTCATCAGTCAGAAGAATTGGAAAATTTCATCCAGGCGGCCGATCTCCCTGGGGAATATCCGCGGTGTATTTCTACAAAATATCCACACCAATCTTCGATGTTTTTGGCTCAAATGTTGAACCAAATTCCAGTCTTACTTCAGCTAATACCCAACATGTCTGTAGAGTCCCTGCAAAAGTTGCAATGGAGAAAGCGCAGTGAGTTTGGAAATAATCAAATGACTATAGCATCGATTGATCAGCTCAAGGGGGCGTAAACCCTCAGAGAAGTTGATACTTTGTCGTATTAAATAACCAGTCAGGATGACGTCTATCTTTTCTGAATCGGTGGAACATTGATTCAGCCTCACTCGGAAAAGATGCATTCCATATGCATATGGAATTAATTTGCATAGGTAACCGAAATAACCAAACATGATTTTGGGTCATGCGTTTTATGGCCAAGCGTTAAGCTATAAGAATCTTGAAAAATATTTTCTTAAAGGAAATTTCAGGAAAACAGAACCATTTCCATGAAACTAGAATGAAGTTTGATTTTAAAAATGATTGAATCCCAATTTAACTATTTGAATAAATAAATGTTCCAAATGTTTTGTGGATGACCACATATATCAATCCTTTTAATCTTAATAAAATAAATGCCCATTATCAATAGAACATACGGAAACTGTATTTAATAGCTAAATTTCACTTTCATTTCAAATGCATTTAACCAACAAACCCCTATGTTGTGAACATAAAACCTTGCTAATAAAATGATAGACCCACTTCAAAATTTGGTAAATTTATACTTATATTTGAATTCTGTCTTTAAAAACTGTTCTATATACTATATTCATCTTAACATCTTAAATTCATCTTAAGGGGTTTGGTCATACTTTTGCGTTTGTTTGTTTGTTTATTTGTTTGTTTGTTTGATTTTAAAAATCAAATGCAGGTAGCAGTTGAAATTGTACTTCCCTCTAGGGTCTTTCGGCGCACTTATCCCTGGTCATAGGTATGCACTTTGTTGTACGTCGCTCTGGATGAGAGCATCTGCCAAATGCCATTAATGTAACACAAAAATGAGTTTGATGTAGTTGGTTTAATGATTCGGTGTGTGATGTATCAGGCCTGATTAAACTCTGACGGCATTGGATTTTCACAGAAGGAACTGGAGCAGAATTGGATTACAAACTGGTTCGCGCAGATGCGCGTAATATGTTATATGTTATTTACCTGTCTGTGCCTCATTAGGCTACATCTGTGCCAGATTTGGACGATGAGAAATTATCAACAAACTCTATTGTAAAGATGATATTATAATATTATAAATTGTAGGTAATGTAAGTTTTCTTTCTTTTTTTTTAGCTCTAGAGAAGTGGTCATGTGCATTTTTGAATATAAGCCAATCTGAAAGTGTGAGTAGAATTGCTGAGAAATCCGTTTAATGGCTATAAAACCCAGTCCCCAGTAGAACTAAATAAATATGCACGTATATTATGAGCAGCCGTGATTGCAAGTGAATAATAAATACATAAGCACACAGTTAAACATAAGATTCAAGCAATGGACTCATCTTTACGTAAGATTAACGGAATTTGGCAGACGCTCTTATACAGAGCGACGTACATTTGATTAGACTAAGCAGGAGACAATCCTTGCAGGGTGAAGGGCCTTGCTCAAGGGCCCAACGGCTGATCTTATTCTGGCTACACCGGGGATCGAACCACCGCCCTTGCGGCTCTCAGTCATTTACCTTAACCAGTTCAATAAAGTGCAGCCGAGCCTACTGTTATCCTTATCAAGATCATCACTACCATGATCGTGTCATCAGGGAGGTATTCTCGTCCATTTGGATTAACACCATTTGGCGCAATATAAAAAATCCAAAGTGAAACCTTTACACAATGACACAAGTAATTAGTAATCCAATCAATAGGCATCGGTATGTAGAGTTTTATTTGAGTTCAAATCAAAGAAAAAAAAAGGCCTAATCAAGAAAACATTTAATGACCGTAGAAGTAAAACATTTTTTCTTTTGAAGAATCACCGATTTAATAACAGTAACCGAATGACCAAAAAACTCAAACAGAAATTGCGTTGGCTACTATACTGAAGGTCGATTGAACTACAATAACCGAAGACCCAGATCGTATGGTACGTAAAATTGTAGTTCTCCAGAGTTACATTCTACCGGAGCTACACTGACCAAAAACAAGGTGTAAACAAGGAGTCGTTAGTTGGCCTATCTGACAACAAGGTGAGTAACGCTGAAACGTACTCATTGAATTAACAAACTATGACTATTGGATGCGATGGATTTTTACTGCGTTTATCATTTCCGCTGTCTGATAGCCTGTCATGAAACTACTAGGTAAGCATTGTCACGTGCAACACTGATATCTAGTTAGTTTTAAAACACTTCGATATTATGCTAGTCTATAGCTAGCTATGAATTTAGGAAAATGATCTAGCAAATGTACTGGTTTTATTTGTCTAACTAACTAAACGTAAAACGTGTAAGACATGTTCCGTGTCTGAAGACCGAGCTTTACAGTTAAATATGCTAGCTTGCCAAATAAAACTGGATCGGCTTTGCCAACAAAGCGAACAAGCACCGAACCAAAGTCAAATGAGACAACGAGCTAACGTTATTCATCCAAGTTGTCGCATCTAATTCTGTGTAAAGTGTAGCTCAGTACCGCAGTTATATATGGATAGTTATTTATAAATATCTCTATGGACCAGTCTAGTATAGACAGCTCTGCAGTTACCGAAGCAGGCTATTCTTTGCTTTGAATGGTCATTGGGCTCGTGATGTGGGACAATAGTTATCAGTCCTTTCAAATGAGCCCAGGAATACAGCTCCTGTGTTACTACAATATTATTATTATTTATTTATCCCAGAACTACTGGATGCTTCCCATTAGAAAAGCTAGCTACGTTATATTCATAGTGCCTTCATCTTTATACCTTGCAGATTTAGTGTATTTGCTTTGACTAAGATGATAATTATATTGTTGTTTTGTCTCGACATTCAGGTTTAAGTGTGTGTGTGTGTGTGTGTGTGTGTGGATTATATCAGCTGCTTGAGGTGTGTGTGTGAAATATTTTGGGAAATATTCATATTGAAAGGCACTTGGGGCAGGAAAGTAGGAAGTGGGACTCTGTCTCCACCTGTGCCAGGCTGCAGTCTCAATGGCAAGGCTGCGGTCACTGAGTCTGTACATTGTTATTGTGTGTCTTTGTTTCGGGTTTTTAATTCTTGTGAGGTTCTCTGACAGGGAGTAATGTCTGTCTAGACTACGGTTAATTTCTAAATTGTTTAATTTAATTAAATTTAATTAATGCGTTTTGCTAAATTCAAGGTGGAATTTTTCTATTTGATTCTCATCCCATTTTTGGTGTGTAATAGGGGTTAGGGTTGGGGCACCCTGAAGCACTAATCACCCGACCCAGGTACTGTAAGTGAAGCACTAATCACCAGACCCAGGGGCTGCTGGTATGCTCCAGGGCGTTGACTCCTAGGGTGAAGTTGTACCTGGTTCTCTCTCACTCTCTCTCCCTCTCCCCCATCTCCCTCTCCCCCCCTCTCCCCATCTCCCTCTCCCCCCCCTCTTCCCATCTCCCTCTCTCTCTCTCTCCCCCCCTCCCTCTCCCCCATCTCCCTCCCTCCCTCTCCCCCCCCATCTCCCTCCCTCTCCCCCCACGCCCCCCTCTCTCCCCCCTATCCCCCTATCCTCTCTGTAGGAAGCTCTGCTCTGTGATTGGTTCCCCTGGCTTACATCATGGAGTGGGTGGAGCTTGTGCAGTGGTTGTGGGAGGAGCGGAGCGGGGGTTGGATGTCCATGGGTCTGGGCGGGCTGCTCCTGGCCCTGCTGTACTGGTGAGTCCCGCTGTTACCGTGGAGCCCCGCTGTTACCGTGGAGCCCGTTACCATGGAGCCTGCAGGCTGATCATCGGCTGAGAAACATTTGGACATAAAATGGCCACTGGGATGGAAGAAGGGGACACTGTATTATTGGTTTTAAACATATAATTAAACCCCCAAAAAAATCCAGTGAATAGCAGCAGACAGAAACATCTTGTTAAAGTGAAATGGCCAGACTGGTCAAAGCTGACAGGAAGGTGACAGCAACGTAAACAGCAACGCACCGCAACGCACCGCCTCCTCCTCCTCAGTCCTCCTTCGCTGCTGATGACTTTGCTGATTTCTTCGATGAGAAGGTCACAGTCATCCGCAGATCCTTTACAACCACCGCCCCCCTCACTGTGCCCTTCCCCCCCTCTAGGCCCATCCCTTCCTTTTCCACTTTCTCCCCCCTTACGGACTCTGATGTTTCTCAACTCCTGCTCTGCCACCGCCCTACAACCTGTGCCCTTGACCCTATCCCCTCTTCTCTTCTCCAAACTATCACACCTGACATTCTCCCATTTGTCACCTCCCTTGTCAACTCCTCCCTGTCTTCCGGCTGTTTTCCGGCATCCTCCAAGAGGGCCTACATCACTCCGCTGCTAAAAAAAGCCTAACCTGGATCCCTCTCTGCTGCCTTCGACACTGTGGATCACTCCATCCTCCTGTCTGCCCTGTCAGCAACGGCCATCTGTGGCACAGCCCTGGACTGGATTGAGTCCTACCTCTCTGGTCGCTCCTTCCAGGTTGCCTGGGCTGGTTCGGTATCGACACCTCGGCCCCTCGCCACAGGAGTTCCCCAGGGCTCAGTCCTTGGCCCACTTCTTTTTTCTCTCTACACTCGCTCCCTTGGCCCTGTGATCACTGCACATGGGCTATCCTACCACTGCTATGCGGACGATACCCAACTCTTCGTCTCGTTCCCGCCGTCTGATACGCAGGTTTCAGCCCGTATCTCTGCTTGCCTGAGGGACATCCAGAGCTGGATGGACAACCACCATCTAAAGCTCAACCCAGGTAAAACTGAAATGATATTCATCCCTGCTAATACCTCTCCCCATCTGGATCTCTCCATTTCTCTCGGGGATACCACACTCACGCCGTCACCCAGTGCAAGGAACCTCGGCGTGGTGATGGACAGCAGACTGTCCCTTTCCGAGAACATTGCGGCGGTGACCCGGTCTTGCAGGTTCTTCCTATACAACATACGGAGAATCCGCCCCTTTCTCACCCCCTACTCGACCCAGCTCCTGGTCCAAGCGATGGTTCTGTCCCGCCTGGACTACTGCAATTCCCTCTTGGCTGGCCTCCCAGCGTCCGCCATCAGACCCCTCCAACTCATCCAGAATGCAGCAGCTCGTCTGGTCTTCAACCTTCCCAAATACTCACACGTCACCCCCCTGCTTACTTCCCTCCACTGGCTGCCTGTCATGGCTCGCATCAAATTCAAAACATTGGTGCTAGCCTTCCAAGCAGTTAAAGGGTCTTCCCCAGCTTATCTGCAAAAAATCATCAGACCCTACACCCCTGCCAGACCTCTTCGTTCAGCCTCCACAGGCTGCTTGGCACCTCCCCCTCTCCGAACCTCCACCTCACGCTCACGACTACTGTCTGTTCTGGCTCCACGGTGGTGGAACGAACTTCCCGTTGAGGTCAGAACTATAGAATCTCTCCCCACCTTCAAGCGCAAGCTGAAGACGCACCTCTTCAAGCAGCACCTCTCCCCATCCCTCCCTACCTCCCTGTGAACCTTAATTGTTGTCTCTGTGACTTGCTTTGTGTATCGGTATTTTTAGTTGGCTAGGGAAGCAGTGTTTGGATAGTTAACCTTGGTGACTTTTGCTCTTGTTTGTTTGTTTGTTTGTTTGTTAAAAAAAAAAAAAAAATAAATAAAAAAAAAAAGCCCCTTGTCCTTATCTTTGTTGTACAGGTAGCAGTTGAAATTGTACTTACCTCTAGGGTCTTTCAGCGAACTTATCCCTGGTTATGGATATGCACTTTGTTGTACGTCGCTCTGGATAAGAGCGTCTGCCAAATGCCAATAATGTAATGTAAATAACCACACATAACAGCAGTGGTATGCTTAATAGTGACAGCAACACACTGATGTCTTTGCTCATTAGAATTAAATTTAATTTAATTTACTGAATGTCCCGGTCTGAATACAACATCATCAATCTCGTTAGTATGCCAAAAGCTGCAATGGAGCTACAGGCTGATTTAGTGTGTCGGGTTAGGGTTCGGTTAGGGTTAGGGTTCAGTCAGGGTTAGGCTTAGGGTTCAGTTCAGACGCAGGGTCTGTGCTGATTACAGCACAGCTGAAGTGCCTGTTCTTCAGCAGAAACTGGGCTGATGAATCACACAAACCTTTTCTTTTTCCTCTGTGGAAATTTAAAAAATAAATCCTGCAGGTGCCACTGTCTGTGTTTGTGTGGCTCAGAGAGCAGAACCATGAGATTATAAATAATCTCTCTCTCCCTCTCATTCCTTCTCTAGGTACTCGATCTTCCCCTACTCTGTCTTAGCGAGGTGTGGTATCAGGCACCCCAAACCAATGCCCTTCTATGGAAACTTGTTCCTATTTCGAAAGGTGAGTCTCTCAAGCCCATTTCCCCACATTAGCCACAGTATCTAGCCCCATGCCCTAGGATAAACAGCACATTATCCACAGTATCTACCCCCATGCGCTAGGATAAACAGCACATTAGCCACAGTATCTAGCCCCATGCTCTAGGATAAACAGCACATTAGCCACAGTATCTACCCCCATGCGCTAGGATAAACAGCACATTAGCGACAGTACCTAGCCCCATGCGCTAGGATAAACAGCACATTATCCACAGTATCTAGCCCCATGCGCTAGAATAAACAGCACATCAGCCACAGTACCTAGCCCCATGGGCTAGGATAAACAGCACATTAGCCACAGTATCGAGCCCCATGCGCTAGAATAAACAGCACATTAGCCACAGTATCGAGCCCCATACGCTAGAATAAACGGCTCATTAGCCACAGTATCTAGCCCCATGGGCTAGGATAAACAGCACATTATCCACAGTATCTAGCCCCATGCGCTAGAATAAACAGCACATCAGCCACAGTATCTAGCCCCATGCACTAGAATAAACAGCACATCAGCCACAGTATCTAGCCCCATGCGCTAGAATAAACAGCACATTAGCCACAGTATCGAGCCCCATGCGCTAGAATAAACAGCACATTAGCCACAGTATCGAGCCCCATGCGCTAGAATAAACAGCATATCAGCCACAGTATCTAGCCCCATGCACTAGAATAAACAGCACATTAGCCACAGTATCGAGCCCCATGCGCTAGGATAAACAGCACATTAGCGACAGTACCTAGCCCCATGCGCTAGGATAAATAGCACATTAGCCACAGTATCTAGCCCCATGCGCTAGGATAAACAGCACATTATCCACAGTATCTAGCCCCATGCGCTAGGATAAACAGCACATTAGCGACAGTACCTAGCCCCATGCGCTAGGATAAATAGCACATTAGCCACAGTATCTAGCCCCATGCGCTAGGATAAACAGCACATTATCCACAGTATCTAGCCCCATGCGCTAGAATAAACAGCACATCAGCCACAGTATCTAGCCCCATGCGCTAGAATAAACAGCACATTAGCCACAGTATCGAGCCCCATGCGCTAGAATAAACAGCACATTAGCCACAGTATCGAGCCCCATGCGCTAGAATAAACAGCACATCAGCCACAGTATCTAGCCCCATGGGCTAGGATAAACAGCACATTAGCCACAGTATCTACCCCCATGCACTAGAATAAACAGCACATTAGCCACAGTATCGAGCCCCATGCGCTAGAATAAACAGCACATTAGCCACAGTACATAGCTGCTTCTCTAGGCTGATGACCCAGAATCTGTGGTATCGGCTGAACAGGGTCATGGCTGCCAGTGCTCAGGCTGTCGTGGTTTATAGACCCTCTGGGAAAAGTGCATGTGAGGATGCTGTCTGTGTGCGGGTATGCTAACGTGCTATTGCAGTATGCTGTGCTGTTTAAGACAGGATGTGTCTTAAGAGTCAATTTGTAATTTCTTCTGAAATCTATGCGATCAAAGTTAGACTATATACTTCGCTAAATTGAACTTTGTTTGCATTTCCTCAGTGTTTCTCCTCTCTAAGCAGTGCCTCTCTCCTGCAGGGCTTTTTCAGCGTCCACACAGAGCTGATAAACACATACGGGAAAGTGTGCGGGTAAGTCAACAGTGTATACATACGGGAAAGTGTGCGGGTGAGTCAACAGTATATACAGTGCATCCGGAAGTATTCACAGCGCTTCACTTTTCCCTTATTCCAAAATGGAATAAATTCATTTCTTTCCTCAAAATTCTACACACAGCACCCCATAATGACAACATGAAAGAAGTTTTTTTTTTTTTTTTTTTTTTTGAAATGTATTAAAAATAAAAAACTTAGAAATCACATGTACATACGTATTCACAGCCTTTGCTCAATACTTTGTTGATGCACCTTTGGCAGCAATTACAGCCTCAAGTCTTTTTGAATATGATGCCACAAGCTTGGCACACCTATCTTTGGGCAGTTTCGCCCATTCCTCTTTGCAGCACCTCTCAAGCTCCATCAGGTTGGATGGGGAGCATCAGTGCACAGCCATTTTCAGATCTCTCCAGAGATGTTCAATCGGATTCAAGTCTGGGATCTGGCTGGGCCACTCAAGGACATTCACAGAGTTGTCCTGAAGCCACTCCTTTGATATCTTGGCTGTGTGCTTAGGGTCGTTGTCCTGCTGAAAGATGAACCGTCGCCCCAGTCTGAGGTCAAGAGCGCTCTGGAGCAGGTTTTCATCCAGGATGTCTCTGTACATTGCTGCATTCATCTTTCCCTCAATCCTGACTGGTCTCCCAGTTCCTGCCGCTGAAAAACATCCCCACAGCATGATGCTGCCACCACCATGCTTCACTGTAGGGATGGTATTGGCCAGGTGATGAGCGGTGCCTGGTTTCCTCCAAACATGACGCCTGGCATTCACGCCAAAGAGTTCAATCTTTGTCTCATCAGACCAGATCATTTTGTTTCTCATGGTCTGAGAGTCCTTCAGGTTCCCTTTGGCAAACTCCAGGCGGGCTGCCATGTGCCTTTTACTGAGGAGTGGCTACCGTCTGGCCACTCTACCATACAGGCCTGATTGGTGGATTGCTGCAGAGATGGTTGTCCTTCTGGAAGGTTCTCCTCTCTCCACAGAGGAACGCTGGAGCTCTGACAGAGTGACCATCGGGTTCTTGGTCACCTCCCTGACTAAGGACTAAGGCCCTTCTCCCCCGATTGCTCAGTTTAGACGGGCAGCCAGCTCTAGGAAGAGTCCTGGTGGTTCCAAACTTCTTCCATTTACGGATGATGGAGGCCTCTGTGCTCATTGGGACCTTCAAAGCAGCAGAAATTTTTCTGTACCCTTCCCCAGATTTGTGCCTCGAGACAATCCTGTCTCGGAGGTCTGCAGACAATTCCTTTGACTTCATGCTTCGTTTGTGTTCTGACATGCACTGTCAACTGTGGGACCTTATATAGACAGGTGTGTGCCTTTCCAAATCATGTCCAATCAACTGAATTGGGATTGGGGGAGTGGGAATGAAACACAGCAGGCCGACGAGTACCTCTGGGCCTGTCTGCCGATCCAAAACAAAATTAACCTTGCTCGTCTTTGAAGGTTTACCGGGCTTGAAGTGGGCATGTAGCCCACCCCCAACAGAGATCAGATCTCCTCCCAGGATCCTCAAAAACAATAAAGTAAAATCCTGTCCTGACAGAAGGGTGCAATCCAGCTGGAACACACTGTTTCACTAGTGAGCAGAGGGGCAGAGCCAAGCACTACAGTGAGCAGAGGGGCAGAGCCAAGTGGAACAGTGTTTTACTACAGTGAGCAGAGGGGCAGAGCCAAGCACTACAGTGAGCAGAAGGGCAGAGCCAAGTGGAACACTGTTTCACTACAGTGAGCAGAGGGACAGAGCCAAGTGGAACACTGTTTCACTACAGTGAGCAGAGGGGCAGAGCCAAGTGGAACAGTGTTTCACTACAGTGAGCAGAAGGGCAGAGCCAAGTGGAACACTGTTTCACTACAGTGAGCAGAAGGGCAGAGCCAAGTGGAACACTGTTTCACTACAGTGAGCAGAGGGGCAGAGCCAAGTGGAAGTGTTTCACTACAGTGAGCAGAGGGGCAGAGCCAAGCACTACAGTGAGCAGAGGGGCAAAGCCAAGTGAAAGTCAGTGTAGGCGAACAGGGTTGAGCACAAGTGACAGTGCTCAACAAACCAGACAAATCAGAGCCGTAAAGATGAAACAACAAGGGTCAAAATCCCATCAGTAGTCACCAATCCACACAAAAAGGTTCTACCTGAACAATACAACCAGCGGCCTTTTCAAAGAAAATAACAGGAAGCAGAAGGGCGGCCTGTACCGTAGTGGTTAAGGTAAAAGACTGGGACACACAAGGTTGGTGGGTCTAATCCCGGTGTAGCCACAATAAGATCCGCACAGCCGTTGGGCCCTTGAGCAAGGCCCTTAACCCTGCATTGCTCCAGGGGAGGATTGTCTCCTGCTTCGTCTTATCAACTGTACGTTGCTCTCGATAAGAGCGTCTGCCAAATGCCAATAATGTAATGTTATTTGCAGAAATTGCCAGGCAAGATGCACACCTGTAAACAAAAGCTTACGATGGAGGTTGTAACAGTCTGTTGGCCATCTGTACAAAAACAGAGGCCAGTGTCAGCATGCAAGTACCAGTGTTGCGTGCTCTCTCACACACTCTCTCCCTCTGTCTCAGGTACTATCTGGGCCGGAGGCCTGTGATTGTGGTGGCCGACCCCGACATGCTGAGACAGATCATGGTGAAGCAGTTCAGCCTGTTCCCCAACCGTATGGTGAGAGGAAGAGGGAACTTGTCTCCGACTCTATTTATCTAATCTACATACATGGCAGTGTGGGCAGTGTTATTGTAACAATCTACAACCCCCTAGCCTAACACTAAACAAAATGGAAGTTAAATTCCTCCCCTATGCAGATGGCCTGGTGCTGCTGTCACCTACTGAACAGGGACTACAGCAGCACCTGCTAGAGCACTACTTCCAGAGATAGGCCCTGATTTCTAAAAACACAATGTGCATTAGTGAGTGTGAGTGTGTGTAACTGCATTAGTGTGTATGTGTGTGTGTGTGTGTATTTGTGCATTAGTCTGTAATTGTGTGTGTGTATTTCTGCATTATTGTGTGTGTATGTGTGTGTGTGTGTGTGTGTGTGTGTGTGTGTATTTCTGCAGTAGTGTGTAATTGTGTGTGTAACTGTAATGAGTGTGTTGGTGAGTGTGTGTGTTTGTGCATATGAATATTATTATTTATTTATCCCAAAACTAGTGGATGCTTCCCATTAGAAAAGCTAGCTACGTTATATTCATAGTGCCTTCATCTTTATACCTTGCAGATTTAGTGTACTTGCTTTGACTAAGGTGATAATTATAATGTTTTCATTTGTTTGTCTCGACATTCAGGTTTACGAGTGTGTGTGTGTGTGTGTGTGCGTACCTGCATGCATACAGTGGCAAGAAAAAGTATGTGAACCCTTTGGAATTACTTGGTTTTCTGCATTAATTGGTCATAAAATGTGATCTGATCTACGTCTAAGTCCCAAGTATAGACAAACTCAATGTGCTTAACCTAATACCACACAAACAATTATAATATTTCATGTCTTTATCCATTAAACATTCACAGTGCTGGTGGAAAAAGTAAGTGAACCCTTATGCTAATGACTTCAACAAAAGCTAATTAGAGTCAGGAGTTAGCAAACCTGGAGTCCAATCAATGAAACTAGATTGGAGTGAGGTGTAGAGCTACTTCGACTTATAAAAAACACTCAAACCTTTTGAGTTTGCTATTCACAAGAAGCATCTGCTGATGTGAACCATGCCTCGCAAAAAAGAGATCTCTGAAGACCTACGATCAAAAATTGTTGACTTGCATAAAACTGGAAAGGGTTACAAAGTAATCTCCAAGACTTTAGGTATTCACCAGTCCACAGTTAGACAAATTGTCTACAAATGGAGACGATTTAGTACTGTGGCTACTCTCCCTAGAAGTGGGCGCCCCACCAAGTTGACTCCAAAGGCACAACGCAGAATGCTCAGTGAGGTAAAAAAGAATCCTAGAGTAACAGCTAAAGGCTTGAGGGAATCATTGGAACTGGTTAACATCTCTGTTCATGAGTCTACCATACGCAAATCATTGAACAGGCATGGTGTCCATGGCAGGACACCACGGAAGAAGCTGCTGCTTTCCAAAAAAAACATCACTGCACGCCTGAAGTTTGCCAAAGAGTACCTTGACACCCCACAACGCTACTGGGAAAATGTTTTGTGGACTGATGAAACCAAGGTTGAATTGTTTGGGAAGAACACGCAGCGCTACATATGGCGTAAAAAGGGCACTGCATACCAACATGAAAACATCATCCCAACGGTGAAATACGGTGGAAGGAGCATCATGATTTGGGGCTGCTTTGCTGCTTCGGGGCCTGGACCGCTTGCCATCATCAAGGGGAAAATGAATTCTCAAGTTTATCAAGGTATCCTACAGAATAATGTCAGGGTGGCTGTCCACCAGCTGAAGCTCAGTAGAAGTTGGGTGATGCAGCAGGACAATGACCCTAAACATCGAAGTACATCTACTACAGAATGGCTTCAAAAAAAGAAAATCCGCCTTTTGGAGTGGCCCAGTCAGAGTCCAGACCTGAATCCAATAGAAATGCTGTGGAATGACCTCAAGAGAGCTGTTCACACTAGACATCCTAAGAATATGGCTGAGCTGAAGCAGTTCTGTAAGGAAGAATGGTCCAAAATTCCTCCTGAACGTTGTGCAGGTCTGATCAGCAGCTACCGGAAACGCTTGTTGGAGGTTATTGCTGCCAAAGGAGGTTCGACCAGTTATTAAATCCAAGGGTTCACTTACTTTTTTCACCAGCACTGTGAATGTTCAATGGATGTGTCCAATAAAGACATGAAATATTATAATTGTTTGTGTGGTATTAGGTTAAGCACATTGAGTTTGTCTATACTTGGGACTTAGATGTAGATTAGATCACATTTTAGGACCAATTCATGCCGAAAACCAAGTAATTCCAAAGGGTTCACATACTTTTTCTTGCCACTGTATGTATACTTGTGTGTGAATGCATGAATGGGTGTGTTGAAACTGTGAAATGGGTCAAAGAGAATAGTAAAGTGTCTGGATTATGTCAGCTGCCTGAGGAGTGTGTTTGTGTGTGAGTGAGTGAATGAGTGAGTGAGTGATTGTGAGAGTGAGAGAGAGAGATGCAGTATGACTGGAACACGCAAGGTCGGTGGTTCAATCCCCGGTGTAGCCACAATAAGATCCGCACAGCCGTTGGACCCTTGAGCATTACATTACATTACATTATTGGCATTTGGCAGACGCTCTTATCCAGAGCGACGTACAACAAAGTGCATACCCATAACCAGGGATAAGTTCGCTGAAAGACCCTAGAGGTAAGTACAATTTCAACTGCTACCTGTACAACAAAGATAAGGACAAGGGCCATTTTTTTTTTTTTTTTTTTTTTTTTTTTTTTTGAACAAACAAACAAACAGAGCAAAAGTCACCAAAGTTAACTATCCAAACACTGCTTACCTAGCCAACTAAAATACTGATACACAAGTCACAGAGACAACAATTAAGGTTCACAGGGAGGTAGGGAGGGATGGGGAGAGGTGCTGTTTGAAGAGGTGTGTCTTCAGCTTGCGCTTGAAGGTGGGGAGGGATTCTATAGTTCTGACCTCAACGGGGAGTTCGTTCCACCACCGTGGAGCCAGAACAGACAGTAGTCGTGAGCGTGAGGTGGAGGTTCTGAGAGGGGGAGGTGCCAAGTGGCCTGTGGAGGCTGAACGAAGAGGTCTGGCAGGGGTGTAGGGTCTGATGATTTTTTGCAGATAAGCTGGGGAAGACCCTTTAACTGCTTGGAAGGCTAGCACCAATGTTTTGAATTTGATGCGAGCCATGACAGGCAGCCAGTGGAGGGAAGTAAGCAGGGGGGTGACGTGTGAGTATTTGGGAAGGTTGAAGACCAGACGAGCTGCTGCATTCTGGATGAGTTGGAGGGGTCTGATGGCAGACGCTGGGAGGCCAGCCAAGAGGGAATTGCAGTAGTCCAGGCGGGACAGAACCATCGCTTGGACCAGGAGCTGGGTCGAGTAGGGGGTGAGAAAGGGGCGGATTCTCCGTATGTTGTATAGGAAGAACCTGCAAGACCGGGTCACCGCCGCAATGTTCTCGGAAAGGGACAGTCTGCTGTCCATCACCACGCCGAGGTTCCTTGCACTGGGTGACGGCGTGAGTGTGGTATCCCCGAGGGAAATGGAGAGATCCAGATGGGGAGAGGTATTAGCAGGGATGAATATCATTTCAGTTTTACCTGGGTTGAGCTTTAGATGGTGGTTGTCCATCCAGCTCTGGATGTCCCTCAGGCAAGCAGAGATACGGGCTGAAACCTGCGTATCAGACGGCGGGAACGAGACGAAGAGTTGGGTATCGTCCGCATAGCAGTGGTAGGATAGCCCATGTGCAGTGATCACAGGGCCAAGGGAGCGAGTGTAGAGAGAAAAAAGAAGCGGGCCAAGGACTGAGCCCTGGAGAACTCCTGTGGCGAGGGGCCGAGGTGTCGATACCGAACCAGCCCAGGCAACCTGGAAGGAGCGACCAGAGAGGTAGGACTCAATCCAGTCCAGGGCTGTGCCACAGATGCCCGTTGCTGACAGGGCAGACAGGAGGATGGAGTGATCCACAGTGTCGAAGGCAGCAGAGAGATCTAGAAGAATGAGGACAGAGGAGAGGGAGGCTGCTCGTGCGGCATGAAGTGACTCACTGACGGAGAGGAGTGCAGTCTCTGTCGAGTGGCCCGATCTGAAGCCAGACTGATGGGGGTCTAGCAGGTTGTTGTTAGAAAAGAAGGAAGAAAGTTGAATAGAAGCGGCTCGTTCTATAGTTTTAGAAAGGAAAGGAAGAAGAGATACCGGGCGGTAGTTCTGGATGATGGAGGGGTCCAGGGTAGGCTTTTTTAGCAGCGGAGTGATGTGGGCCCTCTTGGAGGATGCCGGAAAACAGCCGGAAGACAGGGAGGAGTTGACAAGGGAGGTGACAAATGGGAGAATGTCAGGTGTGATAGTTTGGAGAAGAGAAGAGGGGATAGGGTCAAGGGCACAGGTTGTAGGGCGGTGGCAGAGCAGGAGTTGAGAAACATCAGAGTCTGTAAGGGGGGAGAAAGTGGAAAAGGAAGGGATGGGCCTAGAGGGGGGGGGAAGGGCACAGTGAGGGGGGCGGCGGTTGTAAAGGATCTGCGGATGACTGCGACCTTCTCATCGAAGAAATCAGCAAAGTCATCAGCAGCGAAGGAGGACTGAGGAGGAGGAGGCGGTGCGTTGAGGAGAGAGGAGAAAATGGAGAACAGTTTCCGGGGGTTAGAAGCAGAGTTCTGAATTTGCGTTTGATAGTATTTTGCTTTGGCGGCAGTGACATCGGAAGAGAATGCCGCCAGGAGAGACTGGTAAGTCATGAGGTCGGAAGCGTCTCTGGATTTCCCCCACTTCCTCTCCGCTGCGCGGAGGCTGGCCCTGGAGGTACGGAGGGTGTCAGATATCCAAGGACTGGGAGGGGATGTGCGAGGTGGCTTTGAGACAGGGGGACAGAGAGAGTCAAAGGCGGAGGAGAGAGATGAAAGGAGGGTGGCAGATGCAGAGTCAGCGGGGAGTTTGGAGAAGGATTCGAGAGGGGGGAGTGAGGCGGTGACGGTGCTGGCAAAGGAAGAGGGTGAGAGGGAGCGGAGGTTACGGCGGGCTGAGGAAGTGTGGGAGGGAGGAGGGAGAGGAGGATGGGGAGGAAGAGGGAGGGAGAATGAGATGAAGTGGTGATCAGATGTATGCAGAGGGGTAACCGTGAAATTGGAGCATGAGCAGTTCCTTACAAAGACAAGGTCTAGGACATTGCCCGCCTTGTGGGTCGGAGGAGAGTGTTGCAGGGAGAGGCCGAAGGAGTGGATTAGCGGTAGGAAGGCAGCAGACTGGGAGGCTTCTAGGTGGATGTTGAAGTCTCCAAGGAGAATCAGTGGGGTGCCATCCTCAGGGAAGGAGCTGAGAAGGGTGTCTAGCTCATCAAGGAAGTTTCCCAGGGGCCCTGGAGGACGGTAGATAACTGCAATGAAAAGGTTAGTAGGGTAGGATACTGCAACAGAATGGAATTCAAAAGTGGATATGGACAGGTCAGAGAGGGGGAGAACAGAGAATTTCCACGAGGGGGAAATTAAAAGACCAGTACCACCGCCACGGCCGGAAGGCCGGGGAGTGTGCGAGAAGGAGAAGGAGGATGAGAGGGCAGCGGGAGTGGCGGTGTTGTCAGGTGTGATCCAGGTCTCAGTTAGGGCAAGGAATTGTAGGGACTGGAGGGAGGCATACGCAGGGATGAAGTCAGCCTTCCGAGTGGCAGACTGGCAGTTCCATAGTCCCCCTGTGACAGCAAAGTCCTCACAGGGGGTCAGCGGGGGATAGCTGAGGTTTGAGGGGTTCCGACGCCGTGGAGGCCCACGTCGCAGGGGGGGTCTTCGAGGGAGAGAGCAGACTGGGATGGGGAGAAACATAACATCACAAACGGGGACGGAGCGACGCTAGCGTCGCTCTGACACGCCTATTTAAATGGCCTACAATTGCTCACAAGCAATACCAAATCAAAGCTAATCTACTGATAAATTCCACAGCTATTTAAGTTACTTAAGACAAATGTTCAATCACTCTACAGGTATGCAACCAGTAGAAGTGATTAACAGGTAATAGACAAACAACCTGGCTCAAGCCCTAACCCTTGCTGTTCAAATGAGCAATTTAAAAAAATCTACGTTACCGTGTCAAGAGGAAAACCCGCAGCGATACTAAACACCTGGTCAGAATGATGCACTTACTGACTAAGGACAACTTTCGCCAGTCTAATATACGCTAGCGTCGCTCTGACACGCCTATTTAAATGGCCTACAATTGCTCACAAGCAATACCAAATCAAAGCTAATCTACTGATAAATTCCACAGCTATTTAAGTTACTTAAGACAAATGTTCAATCACTCTACAGGTATGCAACCAGTAGAAGTGATTAACAGGTAATAGACAAACAACCTGGCTCAAGCCCTAACCCTTGCTGTTCAAATGAGCAATTTAAAAAAATCTACGTTACCGTGTCAAGAGGAAAACCCGCAGCGATACTAAACACCTGGTCAGAATGATGCACTTACTGACTAAGGACAACTTTCGCCAGTCTAATATACGCTAGCGTCGCTCTGACACGCCTATTTAAATGGCCTACAATTGCTCACAAGCAATACCAAATCAAAGCTAATCTACTGATAAATTCCACAGCTATTTAAGTTACTTAAGACAAATGTTCAATCACTCTACAGGTATGCAACCAGTAGAAGTGATTAACAGGTAATAGACAAACAACCTGGCTCAAGCCCTAACCCTTGCTGTTCAAATGAGCAATTTAAAAAAATCTACGTTACCGTGTCAAGAGGAAAACCCGCAGCGATACTAAACACCTGGTCAGAATGATGCACTTACTGACTAAGGACAACTTTCGCCAGTCTAATATACGCTAGCGTCGCTCTGACACGCCTATTTAAATGGCCTACAATTGCTCACAAGCAATACCAAATCAAAGCTAATCTACTGATAAATTCCACAGCTATTTAAGTTACTTAAGACAAATGTTCAATCACTCTACAGGTATGCAACCAGTAGAAGTGATTAACAGGTAATAGACAAACAACCTGGCTCAAGCCCTAACCCTTGCTGTTCAAATGAGCAATTTAAAAAAATCTACGTTACCGTGTCAAGAGGAAAACCCGCAGCGATACTAAACACCTGGTCAGAATGATGCACTTACTGACTAAGGACAACTTTCGCCAGTCTAATATACGCTAGCGTCGCTCTGACACGCCTATTTAAATGGCCTACAATTGCTCACAAGCAATACCAAATCAAAGCTAATCTACTGATAAATTCCACAGCTATTTAAGTTACTTAAGACAAATGTTCAATCACTCTACAGGTATGCAACCAGTAGAAGTGATTAACAGGTAATAGACAAACAACCTGGCTCAAGCCCTAACCCTTGCTGTTCAAATGAGCAATTTAAAAAAATCTACGTTACCGTGTCAAGAGGAAAACCCGCAGCGATACTAAACACCTGGTCAGAATGATGCACTTACTGACTAAGGACAACTTTCGCCAGTCTAATATACGCTAGCGTCGCTCTGACACGCCTATTTAAATGGCCTACAATTGCTCACAAGCAATACCAAATCAAAGCTAATCTACTGATAAATTCCACAGCTATTTAAGTTACTTAAGACAAATGTTCAATCACTCTACAGGTATGCAACCAGTAGAAGTGATTAACAGGTAATAGACAAACAACCTGGCTCAAGCCCTAACCCTTGCTGTTCAAATGAGCAATTTAAAAAAATCTACGTTACCGTGTCAAGAGGAAAACCCGCAGCGATACTAAACACCTGGTCAGAATGATGCACTTACTGACTAAGGACAACTTTCGCCAGTCTAATATACGCTAGCGTCGCTCTGACACGCCTATTTAAATGGCCTACAATTGCTCACAAGCAATACCAAATCAAAGCTAATCTACTGATAAATTCCACAGCTATTTAAGTTACTTAAGACAAATGTTCAATCACTCTACAGGTATGCAACCAGTAGAAGTGATTAACAGGTAATAGACAAACAACCTGGCTCAAGCCCTAACCCTTGCTGTTCAAATGAGCAATTTAAAAAAATCTACGTTACCGTGTCAAGAGGAAAACCCGCAGCGATACTAAACACCTGGTCAGAATGATGCACTTACTGACTAAGGACAACTTTCGCCAGTCTAATATACGCTAGCGTCGCTCTGACACGCCTATTTAAATGGCCTACAATTGCTCACAAGCAATACCAAATCAAAGCTAATCTACTGATAAATTCCACAGCTATTTAAGTTACTTAAGACAAATGTTCAATCACTCTACAGGTATGCAACCAGTAGAAGTGATTAACAGGTAATAGACAAACAACCTGGCTCAAGCCCTAACCCTTGCTGTTCAAATGAGCAATTTAAAAAAATCTACGTTACCGTGTCAAGAGGAAAACCCGCAGCGATACTAAACACCTGGTCAGAATGATGCACTTACTGACTAAGGACAACTTTCGCCAGTCTAATATACGCTAGCGTCGCTCTGACACGCCTATTTAAATGGCCTACAATTGCTCACAAGCAATACCAAATCAAAGCTAATCTACTGATAAATTCCACAGCTATTTAAGTTACTTAAGACAAATGTTCAATCACTCTACAGGTATGCAACCAGTAGAAGTGATTAACAGGTAATAGACAAACAACCTGGCTCAAGCCCTAACCCTTGCTGTTCAAATGAGCAATTTAAAAAAATCTACGTTACCGTGTCAAGAGGAAAACCCGCAGCGATACTAAACACCTGGTCAGAATGATGCACTTACTGACTAAGGACAACTTTCGCCAGTCTAATATACGCTAGCGTCGCTCTGACACGCCTATTTAAATGGCCTACAATTGCTCACAAGCAATACCAAATCAAAGCTAATCTACTGATAAATTCCACAGCTATTTAAGTTACTTAAGACAAATGTTCAATCACTCTACAGGTATGCAACCAGTAGAAGTGATTAACAGGTAATAGACAAACAACCTGGCTCAAGCCCTAACCCTTGCTGTTCAAATGAGCAATTTAAAAAAATCTACGTTACCGTGTCAAGAGGAAAACCCGCAGCGATACTAAACACCTGGTCAGAATGATGCACTTACTGACTAAGGACAACTTTCGCCAGTCTAATATACGCTAGCGTCGCTCTGACACGCCTATTTAAATGGCCTACAATTGCTCACAAGCAATACCAAATCAAAGCTAATCTACTGATAAATTCCACAGCTATTTAAGTTACTTAAGACAAATGTTCAATCACTCTACAGGTATGCAACCAGTAGAAGTGATTAACAGGTAATAGACAAACAACCTGGCTCAAGCCCTAACCCTTGCTGTTCAAATGAGCAATTTAAAAAAATCTACGTTACCGTGTCAAGAGGAAAACCCGCAGCGATACTAAACACCTGGTCAGAATGATGCACTTACTGACTAAGGACAACTTTCGCCAGTCTAATATACGCTAGCGTCGCTCTGACACGCCTATTTAAATGGCCTACAATTGCTCACAAGCAATACCAAATCAAAGCTAATCTACTGATAAATTCCACAGCTATTTAAGTTACTTAAGACAAATGTTCAATCACTCTACAGGTATGCAACCAGTAGAAGTGATTAACAGGTAATAGACAAACAACCTGGCTCAAGCCCTAACCCTTGCTGTTCAAATGAGCAATTTAAAAAAATCTACGTTACCGTGTCAAGAGGAAAACCCGCAGCGATACTAAACACCTGGTCAGAATGATGCACTTACTGACTAAGGACAACTTTCGCCAGTCTAATATACGCTAGCGTCGCTCTGACACGCCTATTTAAATGGCCTACAATTGCTCACAAGCAATACCAAATCAAAGCTAATCTACTGATAAATTCCACAGCTATTTAAGTTACTTAAGACAAATGTTCAATCACTCTACAGGTATGCAACCAGTAGAAGTGATTAACAGGTAATAGACAAACAACCTGGCTCAAGCCCTAACCCTTGCTGTTCAAATGAGCAATTTAAAAAAATCTACGTTACCGTGTCAAGAGGAAAACCCGCAGCGATACTAAACACCTGGTCAGAATGATGCACTTACTGACTAAGGACAACTTTCGCCAGTCTAATATACGCTAGCGTCGCTCTGACACGCCTATTTAAATGGCCTACAATTGCTCACAAGCAATACCAAATCAAAGCTAATCTACTGATAAATTCCACAGCTATTTAAGTTACTTAAGACAAATGTTCAATCACTCTACAGGTATGCAACCAGTAGAAGTGATTAACAGGTAATAGACAAACAACCTGGCTCAAGCCCTAACCCTTGCTGTTCAAATGAGCAATTTAAAAAAATCTACGTTACCGTGTCAAGAGGAAAACCCGCAGCGATACTAAACACCTGGTCAGAATGATGCACTTACTGACTAAGGACAACTTTCGCCAGTCTAATATACGCTAGCGTCGCTCTGACACGCCTATTTAAATGGCCTACAATTGCTCACAAGCAATACCAAATCAAAGCTAATCTACTGATAAATTCCACAGCTATTTAAGTTACTTAAGACAAATGTTCAATCACTCTACAGGTATGCAACCAGTAGAAGTGATTAACAGGTAATAGACAAACAACCTGGCTCAAGCCCTAACCCTTGCTGTTCAAATGAGCAATTTAAAAAAATCTACGTTACCGTGTCAAGAGGAAAACCCGCAGCGATACTAAACACCTGGTCAGAATGATGCACTTACTGACTAAGGACAACTTTCGCCAGTCTAATATACGCTAGCGTCGCTCTGACACGCCTATTTAAATGGCCTACAATTGCTCACAAGCAATACCAAATCAAAGCTAATCTACTGATAAATTCCACAGCTATTTAAGTTACTTAAGACAAATGTTCAATCACTCTACAGGTATGCAACCAGTAGAAGTGATTAACAGGTAATAGACAAACAACCTGGCTCAAGCCCTAACCCTTGCTGTTCAAATGAGCAATTTAAAAAAATCTACGTTACCGTGTCAAGAGGAAAACCCGCAGCGATACTAAACACCTGGTCAGAATGATGCACTTACTGACTAAGGACAACTTTCGCCAGTCTAATATACGCTAGCGTCGCTCTGACACGCCTATTTAAATGGCCTACAATTGCTCACAAGCAATACCAAATCAAAGCTAATCTACTGATAAATTCCACAGCTATTTAAGTTACTTAAGACAAATGTTCAATCACTCTACAGGTATGCAACCAGTAGAAGTGATTAACAGGTAATAGACAAACAACCTGGCTCAAGCCCTAACCCTTGCTGTTCAAATGAGCAATTTAAAAAAATCTACGTTACCGTGTCAAGAGGAAAACCCGCAGCGATACTAAACACCTGGTCAGAATGATGCACTTACTGACTAAGGACAACTTTCGCCAGTCTAATATACGCTAGCGTCGCTCTGACACGCCTATTTAAATGGCCTACAATTGCTCACAAGCAATACCAAATCAAAGCTAATCTACTGATAAATTCCACAGCTATTTAAGTTACTTAAGACAAATGTTCAATCACTCTACAGGTATGCAACCAGTAGAAGTGATTAACAGGTAATAGACAAACAACCTGGCTCAAGCCCTAACCCTTGCTGTTCAAATGAGCAATTTAAAAAAATCTACGTTACCGTGTCAAGAGGAAAACCCGCAGCGATACTAAACACCTGGTCAGAATGATGCACTTACTGACTAAGGACAACTTTCGCCAGTCTAATATACGCTAGCGTCGCTCTGACACGCCTATTTAAATGGCCTACAATTGCTCACAAGCAATACCAAATCAAAGCTAATCTACTGATAAATTCCACAGCTATTTAAGTTACTTAAGACAAATGTTCAATCACTCTACAGGTATGCAACCAGTAGAAGTGATTAACAGGTAATAGACAAACAACCTGGCTCAAGCCCTAACCCTTGCTGTTCAAATGAGCAATTTAAAAAAATCTACGTTACCGTGTCAAGAGGAAAACCCGCAGCGATACTAAACACCTGGTCAGAATGATGCACTTACTGACTAAGGACAACTTTCGCCAGTCTAATATACGCTAGCGTCGCTCTGACACGCCTATTTAAATGGCCTACAATTGCTCACAAGCAATACCAAATCAAAGCTAATCTACTGATAAATTCCACAGCTATTTAAGTTACTTAAGACAAATGTTCAATCACTCTACAGGTATGCAACCAGTAGAAGTGATTAACAGGTAATAGACAAACAACCTGGCTCAAGCCCTAACCCTTGCTGTTCAAATGAGCAATTTAAAAAAATCTACGTTACCGTGTCAAGAGGAAAACCCGCAGCGATACTAAACACCTGGTCAGAATGATGCACTTACTGACTAAGGACAACTTTCGCCAGTCTAATATACGCTAGCGTCGCTCTGACACGCCTATTTAAATGGCCTACAATTGCTCACAAGCAATACCAAATCAAAGCTAATCTACTGATAAATTCCACAGCTATTTAAGTTACTTAAGACAAATGTTCAATCACTCTACAGGTATGCAACCAGTAGAAGTGATTAACAGGTAATAGACAAACAACCTGGCTCAAGCCCTAACCCTTGCTGTTCAAATGAGCAATTTAAAAAAATCTACGTTACCGTGTCAAGAGGAAAACCCGCAGCGATACTAAACACCTGGTCAGAATGATGCGCTAGCGATGCACAGAATGAGGCCCTTAACCCTGCATTGCTCCAGGGGAGGATTGTCTCCTGTGTGTGTGTGTGTGTGTTGGTGCCTCTAACCAGTTCTCTCTCCTTCAGACGATCCGTGCGGCGACCCGGCCCATGAGCGACTGCCTGCTGATGCTGAAGGATGATCGCTGGAAACGGGTCCGCAGCGTCCTGACCCCCTCCTTCAGCTCCGCCCGCATGAGAGAGGTACCCACACACCCCCTCCTCAGACACAGCGCCACCCCCAGGACTGGAGTTAAACCTGCAGACACTGCAACCCTCCAGGACTGGAGTTAAACCTGCAGACACTGCGGCCCTCCAGGACTGGAGTTAAACCTGCAGACACTGCGGCCCTCCAGGACTGGAGTTAAACCTGCAGCGCCTCCTCCAGGACTGGAGTTAAACCTGCAGACACTGCGGCCCTCCAGGACTGGAGTTAAACCTGCAGACACTGCGGCCCTCCAGGACTGGAGTTAAACCTGCAGACACTGCGGCCCTCCAGGACTGGAGTCTTTGACGTGCTGAAGATGCTGCCCTTTCATTGGCAGATGGTGCCGCTGATCCGCACAGCCACCCACACGCTGATGGGAAACCTGCAGGACCGTGCCCAATCAGGAGAGAGCTTTGATATTCACAGGTGAGCCTCCACATTGGTGACCAGAACCTGCTGGTGTTCAGGAATATTCATGAATCGGCATGTACATCCAATCCCCAGCAAGTGCAGAACATCCAATCCCTTGCACCCTGTGTGAATATTCATGAGCTGCATGAAACTGAGTGTTTCAGGTAATCATGTTGTGGAATCTCTGGGCGTTCGTGGATGAAATTCAAATCGGATCTTTAGGAAAACCTGGTCCTCTACACAGCCATTATCTATCGATGTGAAAGGGTTAAAGTTAGGGTTAGGGTTTACCCCATTACTGCTGTTTCTCAACATGAGAACCAGAGTTGTGCCAATGGAAGTTAAAGAAGCCGATAGGAGACTGAGAAACAAGAGTAAAACGGTTAGAGACCTTAGGTTTACCAAAATCAGGGGGGCAACATGGCTCAGGCAGTAAGAGCAGTCGTCTGGCAGTTGGAGGGTTGCCGGTTCGATCCCCCGCCCGGGCTGTGTCGAAGACACCTAACCCCCAAATGCTCCTGACGAGCTGGTCGGCGCCTTGCATGGCAGCCAATCGCCATCGGTGTGTGAGTGTGTGTATGAATGGGTGAATGAGAAGCATCAGTTGTACAGCGCTTTGGATAAAGGCGCTATATAAATGCCAACCATTTTACCAAAATCAATGGTTTGGAACATAATTAAGAATAAAGACAGCACTGGTGAGCTTACTAAGGCCTTACTAATGGCAGAGGGACTGGCAGGGCAAGGACGACCTCCACAGCTGACGACAGAAGAAGTCCCACTGTAATAAAGGAGAATCCCCAAACAGATCAGAAAAGTCAGGTGTGGATTGGGCAATGACTTCATGAGAAATACAGAGGCAAGATGCAAATCACTGGTTAGCCACAAAAACAGGATGGCCAGGTTAGTTTGCCAAGAAGTACTTAAAAAAAAAAAGCAACCACAGTTCTGGAAAATGGTCTTGTGGACAGATGAGATGAAGATGAACTTATATCAGAGTGATGGCAAAAGCATAGTATGGAGGAGAGAAGGAACTGCCCAAGATCCAAAGTGTACCCCACCTCATCTGTGAAGGGTATTATGGCCTGGGCAAAGGAGTTTTTGTAAAATTGTAAATTCTTGAGTGGCCAAGTCAATCACCTGACCCTATGCCTTTCACATGCTGAAGAAAAAACTTGAAGGGACTAGCCCCCGAAACAAGCATGAGCTAAAGATGGCTGCAATCCAGGCCTGGCAGAACATCACCAGAGAAGACACCCACAGTAACTGGTAATGTCCATGAATCCCAGGCTTCAAGCAGTCATTGCCTGCAAAGGATATGCAAAAAAAGACTAAACAACTACTTTAATTTACATAATATGGCTGTGTCCCAAACTTTATGGTGGTCTAAAATGGGGTAACTATGTATAAACTCATGGTGAATCCAAAATGTATAAAAATGCCTTTTAGCATAAAAATATGTATAAAATGTGCTCTTTAACCACATAAAATTACAAATCTCAAATTGTGGAGTACAGAGGCAAATAAGTAAATGATGGGTCTTTGTCCCAAACTTTATGGAGGACACTGCAGAACTGAACTGTTAGATGTCTGTGGTTGTGCTGCATAGCCAGAGGTTTACGGTTGTGTTGAGCAGGTGTTTTTTTGGCTGTTTCACTATGGTTTCTGTACAGATGTTTTGGCTGTTTCACTATGGTTTCTGTGCAGATGTTTTGGCTGTTTCACTATGGTTTCTGTGCAGATGTTTTGGCTGTTTCACCATGGACGTGATCGCAAGTGTGGCCTTCGGCACCCAGGTGGACTCCCAGAAAAACCCAGATGACCCCTTTGTTAACCATGCCCAGAAATTCTTCTCCTTCACTTTCTTCCGACCAATCATGTTCCTTCTCAGTAAGTTCCCAGCGCCTACGAGACGGTCCCTGGGAGTTTCAGCATGGAAACAGTTCATAAGGGATCATTGAAACGGGATACAGCACAAGGGATACGGGATACATGTTTTTGGGTCATGTTGAGAGTGAGGATTTCAACCCGTTAATAGGAAGAGAAAGGCAATCACAGAATTGTTTGAACCAATCAAAAGAAAAGGCGATTGTCACCTCCCAGTGAGCAGAGAACAGCTCTTCCCATGATGCCTCACTCTGATTGATGGATAGATTGATGGATAGATTGATGGATAGATTGATGGATAGATCGATGGATAGATTGATTGCTGGATTGACTGATTGGTTGATTGATGGATGGATGGATTGATTGATGGATGGATAGATTGATTGATTGCAGGATTGATTGGTTGATTGATGGATAGATTGATTTATGGTTTCTCTCACCATCTGCAGTCGCATTCCCCTTCCTGATCCCGCCCCTGGCGGGGCTCATCCCAAACAGAGCGCGGGACGAGGTGAATGCCTTCTTCATCACCTGCATCCAGGAGATCATCAAACAGAGAGAGCAGCAGCCAGCCAGCGAGGTGTGGGAACCCATACATGACCTCATATCCTGTGAGCGCTGAGACATGATCTCATATCCTGTGAGCGCTGAGACATGATCTCATATCCTGTGAGCGCTGAGACATGACCTCATATCCTGTGAGCGCTGAGACATGATCTCATATCCTGTGAGCGCTGAGACATGATCTCATATCCTGTGAGCGCTGAGACATGATCTCATATCCTGTGAGCGCTGAGACATGACCATTTTGGCATTATGGTCTGAAGATTGTTGATTGGTTGCTTGATTGATCTCCCTGGCCCTGCAGCGGAGACGGGACTTCCTGCAGCTGATGCTGGACGCGCGGGGCAGTAGTGAGTTTGTGGGTCTGGAGCGCTTTGATGTGGTGAACCAGGCGGACGAGCAGCCCGGCCCGAGCACTGACCCACGGCCCGCCCAGGACCCGCCCCCACGCCGCACCCAGAGGACGCCGATAACGGAGGATGAGGTGGTGGGCCAGGCCTTCATCTTCCTGCTGGCGGGGTATGAGACCAGCAGCAACACTCTGGCCTTCGTCTGTTACCTGCTGGCCACACACCCTCACTGCCAGGCCCGGCTGCAGCAGGAGGTGGACCACTTCTACAGCCGACACGTGAGTGACCTTTCACCCTGAGGGGGTGTGGCTTGTTGCTCTTTATGCAACTCAATGTTTTGCTATTTTTTTCGAATTATATATTTCTAGTAATAATCTAGTCTGATGAGAAAATACTTATTTACTTATCAGACTATGAGTAAATACATTTTTTGAGTTTTAGTTTATTTAATTTTAGTTTAGTTAATTTTATTCACCATGAAAGTAGCTAATCCAGTCTTGAGCTGTCTGACACCACAAACTTCCAGGCTCCGCAGGGCGGTGCTCCAGATAACACACTGCAGTCAGCGTTTGGGAGTTTGCACTTGGAGCATGAAACCACGGTTCAGAATGTTTTGTTGATTTGTGGGACACACTTCATCTGACCCGTTACCTTCAACCTCTAACCATCTAACAAATGCCGATGGCACAGTAAATGTACAGCACATTCATCTGATATTTAAGTAGATTTACAAATGAAGAAAAGACAGGCTGCAGGCGGATCTTTGCTTAGCTGCGGTGATGAAGAGAGCGGTGCTTAGCCAGACAGTATGTATATGTTTGTGTATGTTTGTGTGTGTGTGTGTGTTTGTGTGTGTTTGTATGTTTGTGTGTGTGTGTGTTTGTATGTTTGTATGTGTGTGTGTTTGTATATGTTTGTATATGTTTGTGTGTGTGTGTGTGTGTGTGTGTGTTTGTATATGTTTGTATATGTTTGTGTGTGTGTGTGTGTGTTTGTATGTTTGTGTGTGTTTGTATATGTTTGTATATGTTTGTGTGTGTGTGTGTGTGTTTGTATATGTTTGTGTGTGTGTGTGTGTGTTATAGGATGCTGTACATGTATGTGTGTGTGTGTTATAGGATGCGGTGTGTGTGTGTGTATATATGTTTGTGTGTGTCAGTGTGTGTGTGTTATAGGATGCGGTGTGTGTGTGTTGTAGGATGCGGTGTGTGTCCGCTTCAAGAGTGGCCACTCCACTGAGACCGCCCTGCTCGCGGTCACTGAGGCACTCCACTCTGCTAAAGCCAAATCCCTCTCCTCTGTCCTCATCATCCTGGACCTGTCGGCCGCCTTCAATACAGTCAACCATGAGATTCTGCTCTCATCGCTGTCTGGGATGGGTGTCACAGGGTCTGCACTCGCTTGGTTTAACTCCTACCTCTCTGGTCGCTCCTTCCAGGTCACTTGGAGGGGCTCAGTCTCTGACCCTCACCCCCTACAAACTGGAGTCCCGCAGGGCTCAGTTCTTGGTCCTCTCCTTTTCTCTCTATACACCATGTCTCTTGGTTCTGTTATCTCTTCCCATGGCTTCTCTTACCATTCTTACGCTGATGACACCCAACTCTTTCTTTCCTTCCCTCCCAATACCCAGGTCACCACACAGATCTCTGCCTGCTTGGCTGATATCTCTGCGTGGATGACTTCCCACCACCTGAAGCTCAACCTGGCCAAAACTGAGCTTCTCTACATCCCTGCCAAGTCCTCTTCGACAATCGACCTCTCACTGACTGTTGAGGACTTTGTAGTTTCCTCCCATAAGGCAAAGAATCTTGGGGTGACTCTTGATAACAGCCTCACCCTGGCTACACAAGTATCCTCCACTGCCAGAACCTGCAGGTTCTTTCTGTATAATATACGCCGTATCCGTCATCTCCTGACGGAGAAAGCCACCCAGCTCCTAGTCCAGGCGCTCGTCATTTCCCGCGTGGATTACTGCAACTCCCTCCTAGCCATCAAGCCCCTCCAACTGGTCCAGAATACTGCAGCCCGCCTAATCACCAGTCAGCCCAGGTCAGCTCATGTCACCCCGCGCCTCATTGACCTCCACTGGCTTCCTATTGCCGCACGCATCCGATTCAAGGCCCTAGTGTTGGCATTTCAGGCTGCTAAGGGGACTGCCCCACCTTACATGCAATCCTTAATCACTCCCTACTCCCCAGCTAGACCACTCCGGTCTGCCAGCTCTGGTCGCCTAATGGTTCCCTCACTACAAGCACCTGGCGGTCAAGCTGCACGTTCACACCTGTTTTCCATTCTGGTTCCTTAGTGGTGGAATGACTTGCCTACCACTGTCACGACAGCAGAATCCCTCCCCCTATTTCGATGCAGACTAAAAACACACCTTTTCAAACTGTACCTTAGTCCTCCCTCCTGATTTCCCCCGCCCCCTTTCTGATATCCCTATCCCTCTTGTCTAACCCAAATAAAAAATAATTTGCACTTATGATGACTGTATGTTTAGAACAACACTTCATGTGTATTTTACTGGTTATGGATGTGATGCTTTAACTTGTGGAAGAACCTATGCACTTGTAAGTCGCTTTGGATTAAAAGCGTCTGCCAAATGACAAAAATGTAAAAAAAAAAAAAAAAAAGTCAGTGTGTGTGGGGGTGTGTGTGGGTGTGTTATGGGATGCTGTGTGTGTTTTACAGGACTCTGCTGACTACCACAGTGTGCAGGAGCTGAAGTATCTGGACATGGTCATTTCAGAAGCCCTGCGACTGTACCCTCCCGGATTCAGGTGCAGTAACTGTATTTAATAATACACACATACACAATGCACACTCCTTATTTTACATTGCTTACCTTTTCCCTTCCTGTTAGCTTGAGCACTCTTGTGATGTCATCAGTATGCACAGGTTTGCTGTTCTGACCATGTACTGCCTCCCATGGGCAGGTTTGCACGGGAAGTGGAACAGGACTGCATGGTGAACGGGCAGTTCTTACCGAAAGGGGCCACTCTGGAGATCCCAGCGGGGTACCTGCATTACGACCCCCTGCACTGGCCAGAGCCTGAGAGGTTCCACCCCGAGAGGTGAGCCTGCCCCCTGCAGCCTCACACCAACATTACCGTTTTACACACAAATCACCTTAACTCAGTTTTTAAACATCATTATGTCTCTTATGTGTGATTAAGTTACGGTCTCTCACTGTGTGTGTGGCTAAGTTACGGTCTCTGTGTGTGTGGTTAAGGTGCGGTCTCTGTGTGTGTGGTTAAGTTACGGTCTCACTGTATGTGTGGTTAAGGTACGGCCTCTGTGTGTGTGGTTAAGGTGCGGTCTCTGTGTGTGTGTGTGGTTAAGTTGCAGTCTCACTGTGTGGTTAAGTTGCGATATGTGTGTGTGTGTGGTTAAGTTGCGGTCTCACTATGTGTGGTTAAGTTGCGGTCTCACTGTGTGTGTGGTTAAGGTGCGGTCTCTGTGTGTGGTTAAGTTGCGGTCTCACTGTATGTGTGGTTAAGGTGCGGTCTCTGTGTGTTGTTAAGTTGCGGTCTCACTGTATGTGTGGTTAAGTTACGGTCTCACTGTGTGTGGTTAAGGTGCGGTCTCTGTGTGTGTGGTTAAGGTGCGGCCTCTGTGTGTGTGTGGTTAAGTTGCGATCTCTGTGTGTGTGGTTAAGTTGTGGTCTCACTGTGTGTGTGGTTAAGTTGCAGTTTCACTGTGTGTGGTTAAGTTGCGGTCCCTGTGTGTGTGTGGTTAAGGTGCGGTCTCTGTGTGTGGTTGTTGCGGTCTCTGTGTGTGTGTGTGGTTAAGTTGCGGTCCCCGTGTGTGTGTGTGGTTAAGGTGCGGTCTCTGTGTGTGGTCTCAGGTTCACAGAGGAAGCTCGCTCCAGCAGACACCCGTTTGTGTACCTGCCGTTTGGGGCGGGGCCTCGGAGCTGTGTGGGGATGAGGCTCGCACAACTGGAGATCAAAATGGCGCTGGTGCACATCTTCCGCAGATTCACCGTGCTCCCCTGCGCACAGACCAAGGTGTGTGTGTGTGTGTGGGTGCGTGCGTGTGTGTGAGAGAGTGTGAGAGTGTGCATGACCAGATGTGTGTTCAAGACAGTGAATGTCAGCTAAGCTTAGCTAACGCTCGCCAACGTTTTAAAAGTTTTTTTGTAAAAAAAAAAAGTGCGTGGCAATGTTAGACCTAAATCACGTCTGTCTCTGTCTCTGTCTCTGTCTCTGTCTCTGTCTCTGTCTCTGTCTCTGTCTCTGTCTCTGTCTCTGTCTCTGTCTCTGTCTCTGTCTCTGTCTCTGTCTCTGTCTCTGTCTCTGTCCCTGTCCCTGTCCCTGTCCATAGGTTCCCCTGGAGCTCAAGTCCTTCACCACCCTCGGGCCCAAGAACGGCATCTTCCTTAAAATCACACCACGGGACAATACTGAGCTGAATGAACCACACACTGACAGCACTGACCTGAGTGAACCACACACTGACCTGAATGGACCATACACTGACCTGAATGAACCACACACTGACCTGAATGAACCACACACTGACCTGAATGAACCACACACTGACCTGAATGGGCCACACACTGACCTGAATGGGCCACACACTGACCTGAATGAACCACACACTGACCTGAATGGGCCACACACTGACCTGAATGAACCACACACTGACCTGAATGAACCACACACTGACCTGAATGAACCACACACTGACCTGAATGGACCACACACTGACCTGAATGGGCCACACACTGACCTGAATGAACCACACACTGACCTGAATGAACCACACACTGACCTGAATGAACCACACACTGACCTGAATGGGCCACACACTGACCTGAATGAACCACACACTGACCTGAATGGACCACACACTGACCTGAATGAACCACACACTGACCTGAATGGACCACACACTGACCTGAATGGGCCACACACTGACCTGAATGGACCACACACTGACCTGAATGAACCACACACTGACCTGAATGGGCCACACACTGACCTGAATGAACCACACACTGACCTGAATGGACCACACACTGACCTGAATGGGCCACACACTGACCTGAATGAACCACACACTGACCTGAATGAACCACACACTGACCTGAATGGACCACACACTGACCGCACTGAGCTATTACTCCTAAATCAGCCTCAGTGATGAATGCACAGAATAAAAACCCAAATTACAGCAGCCCCAGGATGCGATTCAAACATTCACCAAAACTACCTCACCAAACCAAAGTGAAGAATCTCACACTGAACACAGACCACGCGGGACGTGCAGTGGAAAAGCAGTATATCGCAAATTATGGAATGAAAACTATTCTGTTGTAAATAAAGCTGACATTTTAAAATTCCCTAAGACTTGCGTCAGGGCTGCCCAATCCTGTTCCCGGAGATTTGGCACGGCTGAACCAGATCTCTAGCTGTTCAATGAGGTGTGCTTTGTTGGGGTTGGAGTGAAAACCTACAGGATAGTAGATCTCCAGGAACAGGGTTGGGCAGCCTCGTTGCTTCAAACGGGAACCGGCAAGTCTTCTGCAGCTATGCTCAGTGAGCATTATGTCTTCTTCGCGGGGCTTTCTGGTGCCGCCACAGCACCCGATCGCGATGCTGCCCCCGTGTCTGTGTTCACAGATGGTATTGCACCCCCAATACTTATTTTTACAGCAGTGCTAGTGTGTTCTAAGCCTTTACTGGTCCCTGTACGATGTTAGCATGATGTAGCTAGCATACGCGAATAGCACAAAGCCATACAATTTGCTTTTTAACGGCACTTGGTCATTCGAACGATATAAATAAAAGCATTCGATTAAGTTCGACGGCACCGGAATTTTCTGTCGTACCGTCCATAAAGTCCCACCATAGGATTTATTTAAATCTTTAAAAGTTGTACATTTTCTGAATCGTCATTAATTCATCTTGTTTCTATCAGTGATTCGGGGTGATCGGACAGTTCTGTAGCTATGTAAATGACGTCAGAAGGATACAGCACTGTTATTTGCTACCTAAACTTTGACGCACGCTCGAGAGCGTTAACATGATTGAAGTCTGACATGTCTATTGTCAAAATCCATTGAAACTATGAAAAAGTAACCAGGGACTTTGGACTTATAAGGCTGGACATACCGAGTACCCAGCAAAAATATTGACCTGGCTCCAGTCACACTTTTGACAGTTCGAACTGCCACCAACTGCCATGTATGAGCGCGTGAAGTAAACCAGCAAAAGCTATTGTTGTGTCACCATTTTCGAGCTCCATATACGTAAAGAATGGAATGGCAGTGGAATCTGCCTGTTTTTCGGTGCCGTCGGGGTCCAGCATTTAACATTGATGGAATGCTGGTAAAATGAGCGCTTAAAAGCCACAAAAACAGTCATTTTGTCACATTAAAATTCAACCTAAGCAGAATTATTGTCCACCACACGTTAATTTAAGGTTAAACTGAGATAATAATCATAATATTCATGCTGATTTCCGGAAATAAATTTTTCGGTTGTCCTCCCTACTACAACAGCCTTTTGTTGGGAGCCCCTAAACTTCATTACCCAGGGTGCACTCGGTGCACGCGGTAAGGTGACGCGGAGTAAAACTTCTCTCATAACTTCTCCGCGGTCCAGTAAATTTTGCCGCCATTATGTTAGCTTGGTTACAGAAGGGCAAGAGAGCACGTTCCGAGTGCGAAACAACAGAGCAAAGACACGACAGTGTGTCAAATCCTCCCCAGCCAGAGCCAGTATTAAATGAAGGTCGGGAGCTGCTTCAACAAGGTAACGTTGCACCTACCGCAGCCAATACCGACGTTATCAACAACAACGTGAGTCAAGATGAACGGCCCGACTGTTGGTCAAAGGAGCAAATGCTTTATTTTTGCGCTCAGAATGACTGGCTCATTGTCAAAGACAAAAAGCTTGGGTGTAAAGTATGTAGTAAAGTTACATCGCTGGCTGCTCATAAAGAGCATGGATTGAGGCTGTCAACTGAGTGGAGTGAATGTTCAATTTCCTCCTTTGGCACTGATAAGGCTAGACAACAACATTCATTGCGTAAGAAAATAAAGGAACACAAAGATTCCAAATCCCACATAAAAGCAGCTGAGATTGAAAAGATGGCCACACGTGATGAAATTCACAAGAGGATTGAAATGAAGAAAAGAATGGTCGACGACATCATCACAAACCGACGGAAATTATGTTTGCTGATTGATGAATCCACCACAATCAGTGGCAAGACTGTGCTGGTGGTCTGTTTGCGGGTAGCTTTTGCTGACACAGAGCCAGACACTGTAGTTTTTGAACTCCTGGAATTGGATGGGACCACAGCAAATGATATCACAAGGACATTGCTGGCATGCCTGGACAAATATGGTTTTGATGAACACTTATTAGGTGAGTGTTTTGTGTCATTGGCATGTGATGGAGCATCAGTTATGCTTGGCAGAAAAGCAGGGGTTGCTACACAGCTTTGTGCTAAATTCCCGGACCTGTTTGTATGGCACTGTTGTAATCACCGTCTAGAATTGGCAGTTGGGGATGTTGTCAAAGAGGTCAGTGGACTTAACCATTTTCAGATTTTCTTTGATAAGCTGTATACATTATATCATGCATCTCCAAAAAATCAGAGACAATTGGCTCAGTGCGCACAGGATGTTGGGCAGCGTCTACTTGTCATAGGACGTGTTTTGTCAATCCGTTGGGTGGCTTCGAGTGAGAGGACTGTCAGAGCAGTCTGGGAGAGCTACAAAGTGCTTCAGGTGCACTTTTCTAGTGCTGCCAATGATGTTAGCAGGGATTCAAGAGAGAGAGCAAAGTACAAGGGACTCCATGATGTTCTCACATCTGTGCCTTTTGTTTGTAATCTTGGAGTTATGTATGATGCCCTCACAGAACTGAGTGATCTGTCAAGGTTGCTCCAAAAGAGAGACATGACGCTTCCTGACGCGGACAAGCTGCTGGCTCGACAGATTCGTGTCTTTGAGTCCATGGTTTCAACACCTGGCCCCTACACAACATCTGCCCTCCAAGCTCAAACTGAGAAATCATTCAAGAACGTAGCCCTACGTGATAATGAAAAAATAGTGAAAATCAATGCAGGACAGTTCTTCCGGAGCATGGCAGAAAATCTGAAATGCAGGATGGCTCCAACAACTAGCTCTTATGTCAGCACACAAGCAAGCTGCTCAAATAGAGGTGGTGACCAACTGATGACAGACATGAAGGTCCTTCAACCAGACAGTTGGCCTGAGGGACAGTTGGACATACTCCATGGTGATGCAGCGGTGCTTCATTTGTGTGACACACTAAAAGTAGATAAAAGGGAAAGTATCCAGGGATTCCGGGAATACAAGGAGCTAAGGGCATCCCGGACACCAGCAACCCTGGAGCCTCTACTTAAAGGTGTCCACACCATTGCGGTCTCCACCAGTGAATGTGAACGAGCCTTCAGCAGCATGAACGACATTCTTACCGCCAAAAGGAACTCCCTTGCTATAAGCCGACTGTCCAACCTTGTTTTTCTGAAATGCAATGGACCACCATTAGAGCAGTTCAGTCCGCAGAGATATGTAAGGTCTTGGCTGGCAAAGGGAAGAAGATCTGCAAGCGAAACAGCATGCGAAGCCCCTGACCGCTCAAGCACATCTGAGCCCAAGACCTGTTGGAGCCTTTTCTAAGTACGTTGACATCTTTTACCTATTTAGTGCATGCAGAATATTTTTTTCTGAGTAAAATCTAGGCTAATAATTTAACCTTGCTGACAATTTTAGGCTACTTACCTCTCCTGTCTTTGGCAGTGAGTATTTGGTCAACCTTGCTAATGTGTTTCATTATTTCACAATAGATGACAAGAGCTGTTGAATTAATTCACCATTTACAATGTGATATCCTCTCTGAATTCATCACCACATTCATAGCCAACTGCCCTCTCATTTTCTGCCTCTATCTCTCTCTTTCTCTTTCTGCCTCGATCTCTCTCTGTATCTTTCTGCCTCGATCTCTCTCTGTCTCTTTCTGCCTCTGCCTGGCAAAAGGAAGAAGATCTACAGATGCATCAGTTCATCAATTCTTCAGTTCATCCCCAGGGCATACTGGTGCCATTTCTTTAAGTATGTGAACATCTTATTCCTTATCAATAAATGTTTGTCCTCCCGAAAATGTTTAGTGCTTTCAGAATTTTTGCTACCATCAAATATATATAATGTAATTTCTGTACTTAAACAAATTAAAACTAGACATCCACATGAATCATTTAAATATGATTATTAAAAGTATTGCTTTACCTGAAAAAATTAAATAAAATACATTACCTATGTATTTCTGATTTTAAAACTTTTGCCTGCTAAAAATCACTTGACTGAATTCATTGCCACCAGCATAACTAACTGCCCTCTCATTTTCCTTCTGTTTATCTCCCTCTTCTACCTGTGTCTGTGTTGTGTTTGTCCATAGGGAACATGGAGTGCCCCACCCAGCTACGCAGAGCTCTCCATTACAGGCCTGTTGACCTTTCGTCATACACCGAAGCTGCCTTGAGCATTTCAAAATTTTAAATGTGTGTCACTTTTCAAAATAAACACACAGTATATTGTGAACAAAAGCAATACCTCATAGTATCATTTATTCACTGAAAACTTCAAATGTAATACTTAAGGGTTTGCTGATACCGGCCGATACACTTTCCAACACGTGAATAAGGAGTACTGGCACTTATTTTTTTCCACTTCAAGTACTGGGTATTGGGTGAACTGAGATAGACAGGCAGGGGTTGATGAGCACATTTCCTTGCCAATTACAGAACAATTTCCAACCTCCCTTTCCTTTCCAAGGTCCTGGAAAAAGTGGTAGCTGCACAGCTCCAGGACCATCTCCAACTCAATAACATTGCAGAGAAGTTCCAGTCTGGCTTCCGCACCGCCCATAGCACTGAAACAGCACTAGTCAGGGTCACTAATGACCTGTTGATGGCGGCTGATGCTGGCTCCCCTTCACTCCTCATCCTGCTTGACCTAACCGCAGCATTTGACACCATTGACCATCACATCCTCCTTAACCGTCTACACTCTATCGGCCTCTCTGACTTTGCTCTGAATTGGTTCAAATCATACCTCTCCGACAGAACCGAGTACGTCTCTTTGGGAGGGAAAAAATCCCAGTCCCATCCTGTCACCTGTGGTGTCCCCCAAGGATCCGTCCTCGGCCCCGTCCTCTTCACCCTCTACTTGCTCCCCCTCGGCCGTGTCATCAGCCAGTATGGAATTTCCTTCCATTGCTATGCTGATGACACACAACTGTACCTTAAGACTGACTCACCCCCCTCTGCAGCTCTGCCGTCACCATCTCCATCATCCACACTCACTACCTGCCTGGAGGAGATAAAGGTGTGGATGAAATCAAACTTCCTACAACTCAACAGCTCCAAAACCGAGGCCATCCTAATTGGCACCCCCCATCAGATTCATTCATCCTCCATTACCAGCATCTCTTTCTCCGGTCAAGTCCTTCCCCTCTCATCCATAGTCACCAACCTGGGTGTGAAAATTGACCCCCACCTAAACTTTGAGGCCCACATTAAACACCTGTGCAAAACCTCCTTTTTCCACCTCAGGAACATTGCTAAACTCCGTCCCACACTCACCCTCCCAGATGCAGAAAAACTTGTCCATGCCTTTGTCTCCTCCAGGCTGGATTACTGTAACGCACTTCTCATCGGGATCCCTAGCAAGAGCCTCCTGAGGCTCCAATATATCCAGAACAGCGCTGCTAGGATCCTGATGAGAGTGCGTAAGTACGACCACATCACACCGATCTCCACTCACTTCACTGGCTCCCCATCACCTCCCAGACTGAATACAAAATATCCCTTCTGACCCATCAGTGCATCTATAGAAATGCCCCCCCCTATCTCAAAGAACTCCTCACCCCAGAACCCTCCACTCGAAACCTTCGCTCTGCCAACACCAACCGCCTCCGTCCTCACAAGACCAAGCTCTGCACCATGGGCGACCGAGCCTTCTGTTCGGCTGCTCCCCGCCTGTGGAATGCCCTCCCTGACTACCTGAGAGCACCACAGACCACTGATGCTTTTAAAAGAGGACTAAAAACCTACCTCTTTACTAAAGCCTTTTCTTAGTTTTTAGATTTTATACATGCCATTGGGTGTTTTATTCCCTGTTTTTACCCTGCAGCACTTTGGTCTCCAAATGTAAAGTGCACTATAAATAAAATGCATTATTATTATTATTATTATTTCATTGCCGCCATCCTGGAGTCCAGGTCAAAGCTCTGTTTCGAGTATATAATAATAAAATTAAAACAAGGGGTGGGACGGATTTGGGGATAGAAGAAGCACAGCGAGGGTGGGAGGAGCTACAAATAGCTGTCAATCATTGACTTGTCTGGACCAATCAAATGATGAGGCTCAGTGGCTGATGTTCTTAACCAGTGATTGGTTGAAATCAGTGAATGAAACATCACTGACCCCAGATCAGCGTCTGGCTCAGCTGCAGAGCGTGGCCCCAGTGGAGTGGCTGATCCAGGGTCAGTGGAAAAGCTGCATTTCTTCATAACCAATGAAAAGAGCACAATAACCAGCCATGTCCTCAATAACAGTTTATAAGACAGTTAGAACACAACACGTTGGATACAACTTCTACATTAGAGGTACAGTATATATTTGTGTCATTAGTTTAATCAATTCTGCAAAATAACATGAACAACTGAATAACATGGAGTTTCTGTTAATTTCCAGAGACAATGATTTAGAAGTAATTTTATAATAACGATTTTAATTACTTGCTGATTGAATGCCCATGTCAGTTTAATTCTGTTCTTACATATAGTCACTGTATGTATTGAGTATATACTGTACATTCTGCAGGGTTCTGACCATGTTTCCAAGCTCATCGAGAGGCGAAATTTACTGGAGTATATCAGCAACAAAGAACAGCACTGATAAAGGTTATAGAAGCATACTGGTTAAGGTACATGACTGGGACACGCAAGGTCGGGGGTTCGATCCCCGGTGCAGCCACAATAAGATGCCATTAATGTAACGTAATTAATAAGATGCCATTAATGTAACGTAATTACAGTGTTGCTGTGTGACGGCCCAATGTCCGTGTGCTTTTGTTATCATCATTCTTAGCACGTCAAAAGTGTCATTTGGAGGTTCAGGGGTTAAAAGAAAAGGGGGCGGCCTGTAGCGTAATGTAGACATGTAACATCTCTACACTGTCCTGCAGAAGTGGGAGAAAATCATACAGCTCACAGGGACCAACTGGGTGATCTTACAGCTCACAGGGACCAACTGGGTGATCTTCCAGCTCACAGGGACCAACTGGGTGATCTTACAGCTCACAGGGACCAACTGGGTGATCTTCCAGCTCACAGGGACCAACTGGGTGATCTTACAGCTCACAGGGACCAACTGGGTGATCTTACAGCTCACAGGGACCAACTGGGTGATCTTTGCCTCCAGTTCATGGTCTGACACGGGCCTCTTTGTTCCAGATCACAGCAGGAGGGCATCGCACATGTATAAATATCGGAGTGTGACACCACCTGACAGCTCTGCCAGCGATGGACTGAGGCAACTGACTGTTTGTGTGTGTGTGTGTGTGTATTGTGTGGTGTGATGTGTGTGTGGTGCGAGTGTGTGTGTGTGGTGTGAGTGTGTGTGTGTGAGAGTGAGTGTGTGTGTGTCTGGTGTGTGTGTGAGAGAGTGAGTGGTGAGTGGGTGTGTGTGGTGTGTGTGTGTGGTGTGTACAGTAGATCTTCAGGCTTCTGACTGAACAGTCAAACTCAAACGGCTTCCTCGGCAACCATGATGTACCCAGATGATTCTCCCAGAATGCTTCAGTCTACCCCTCTTCCTGCTCCTGGCGTTTACCGTGCAATCTTATTCTCCACCTCCGTTATGGACACGAACCGCGGCCGTCTCCGCACCCTGCGCTTGGTGTTGTGCTTCGGGTTGCGCTGGTACATGTCTAACGAGAGAGAGAGAGAGAGAGAGAGAGAGAGAGAGAGTGGTTAAGTTGCGGTCTCACTGTGTGTGTGGTTAAGGTGCGGTCTCTTTGTGTGCTTAAGTTGCGGTCTCACTGTGTGTGTGGTTAAGTTGCGGTCTCACTGTGTGTGTGGTTAGGTTGCGTTCTCTGTGTGTGGTTAAGTTGCGGTCTCACTGTGTGTGTGGTTAAGTTGCGATCTCTGTGTGTGTGGTTAAGGTGCGCCCTCTGTGTGTGTGGTTAAGTTGTGGTCTCACTGTGTGTGTGGTTAAGTTGCGATCTCTGTGTGTGTGGTTAAGTTGTGGTCTCACTGTGTGTGTGGTTAAGTTGCGATCTCTGTGTGTGTGGTTAAGTTGCGGTCTCACTGTGTGTGGTTAAGTTGCGGTCTCTGTGTGTGTGGTTAAGTTGCGGTCTCTGTGTGTGTGGTTAAGTTGCGGTCTCTGTGTGTGTGGTTAAGTTGCGGTCCCTGTGTGTGTGTGGTTAAGGTGCGGTCTCTGTGTGTGGTTAAGTTGCGGTCTCTGTGTGTGGTTAAGTTGCGGTCTCACTGTGTGTGTGGTTAGGTTGCGGTCTCTGTGTGTGGTTAAGTTGCAGTCTCACTGTGTGTGTGGTTAGGTTGCGGTCTCACTGTGTGTGTGGTTAGGTTGTACTTATATTAATTGAAGTCCATTGAAGTTTTTGTCAAATACCCAACCCCCATCAACAAGTCAAACACATTCCATAATTTCACATTTATTATTCAAAAGCAGCAGTATGAAGACAGTACTGAGACGCTCACTGATATAAAATGTCGATGAAAATGCCGGTGTTCAGAAAACCCTGCCATAATTTAAAAGAAAATGATAAACAACATTTTAAATAACAGCTTCTTATTCTAACTGCATTATCCATGACAAAATTCAAATGGCAATTTAATTGCCCATTTAATGTTTTATGTTTTCATGGCACAAGCATTGTTTCCTTTCCAAATATCTCTTTCACATGGTCACGCAAAAACCCTGCCAAAAATGTAACTGATAATGCAATTGAATTATTGTTTGATGTTTGTCATGGATAATGCAATTTTCATTTAAATTATGACATGTCGTAGATGTCAATAACGAAAGATGAAATGACTTAGCATTTACATTTTCATATAAAAGTGCAAACATTAACTTTTGCATTTTCCTTTTAATGACACATAATGAAATGTAATCGGCAATTTGCCTTTTCATTTGAACTTTGGCGCGGATATGCTATTGCAACAAATAAGCTCAAACCACAACAGTGTTTATCCCTCCCCTTCTCTGTGAATGCGCTGAAGTTGAAATGCCATTGGCTGTGGCAATTAGAACCAATTTTCAACCAATGAGCTTGAATTATTGTATCGATACGATGTTTTGGTAGAGTGTCGTTCCGTCAACTGCATATTTTGAAACCCGAGTTTAAGGACTATAACCACAGAGAGGGCGATAACCTACTCCCTCTACCTGTGTCTCCACAGAGAGGACTATAACCTACACCCTCTACCTGTGTCTCCACAGAGAGGACTATAACCTACACCCTCTACCTGTGTCTCCACAGAGAGGACTATAACCTACACCCTCTACCTGTCTCCACAGAGAGGGTGAGTCAACATGTCAGTGAGCCTTTTACAATGATAGGAAGGGATTAACAATGTTTTAACACAAAAATCTTACCTATTGTACCTTTAAGAGGGATTTTTATGAATGACAGAAAGCGAAAGACACCACGCAGCAGAGTTTGACAGTTCAGTGCATCCGTGAGGCTCACAGATCAGATGTGGGTCATTAGGACTCGGGTCAGTCTCTCAGCTAATCAGGAAGTGATGGTTACCTTGGAAACTGAGGAAGTACTGCCGGTGGCCCTTCATGACGGTGACCTCCGCACTGCTGTCCGTCAGGAAGGCCGCCTCCAGCTCCCGAGACACCACCGAGGTCACACGCTGCTTATCGTCCTATCAGAGAGCAGAGGCTCAAAGCCACGTTCACTCACAGATAAAGCCCACTGATGCAGGACAGCTGAGAGTCACACATGGCATCAGCCCATATATTCTCTCTCACTCACTCACACACACACTCACACACTCACACACTCACACACTCACACACTCACTCACACACTCACACACTCTCACACTCTCACACTCTCACACTCTCACACACACACACACACACACACACACACACACACACACACACACAGAGGTCTGTCCTACACACCTGGGCAGTCTCACCGGCTGAGCCACAGCAGAACCAAACCCCGCAAAGACACGCACAGACAGACGCACAGACAGACACAGGCGCACAGACAGATGTACAGACAGACACAGAAGCACAGACAGACGCACAGACAGACACACAGACACACAGAGACACAGACAGACGGACTCACCGGCCGGCCGTACTCGATCCAGTTCTCATGGTCGCCCTTGTAGT